>NC_051287.1:14896913-15079413 GCF_015220745.1 Sebastes umbrosus
ATGCCATCAATTTAATCATCCCAGGTAGATGTTGTAATGGGATCCAGTCCCATTTAATGTACGGCTCCATGATTAACTGAGGTCTGAATTCACTCGTGTGAAAACGCCTATTTAAAGGCGAATCACGCAGCGATACGTTAGTAACATGGGAGTCCATGCACAACGCAAACCCACACACGTACACAATCTCAGAGACATAGCTTAAGAAGGTGTACTATCTCGATCCTTGAATCCCTATCCGTGCTTCTGTTGATCAATAACCTCTCAATATGTTTCACTTTCATCCAGTAACACTCTATGCATGTAATGTAAAAGCTCAATTTGCCAAACACCATTTGTGCAAGCAACAATACACACGCCATTTAAAATTTATTGAAAGCACGAAGACGCTTTGATGGAAAGATTTCACAGTCTTTTTTCTGCATTTCAATTCACATTCTTTAAATCTGCTCTGTTCTGCAGAAAATACCAACCGTCTCTGCCCTAATGACTCTATCTCTGACCTCCGCTACTTACAGTAACTTTCAATGTCTGGAATTTCTTTGAAGTGCACATCTAGTGATGTAATAATTTCAAAATTTCAAAAATCAAATATCATTTCCTTTGTAAAGGGAAATTGAATTTGTTAGATAAATGACGTTTAAGAGCGAGAAAAGATGAAAGTACTTTATTAGAGGTGATATTCATTGTCTCTGTCACGTTATTTATTTTTTTTCTCCAAGGGTAGAGCATGATTTGTTTGGATCGGTCTGCTATGTTTAGCTGTGATAATTGATTGCTGTCATTGCCTCTAAGTTTGAATTTGCGCTTTGACTGTCCTTCTTCTTCTTCTCTTCAACTCATAATCAATCCCAAGAGCCCTTATGACTACTACTGACGGGGGCAAAAAAAGTCCAATAAGCTAAGTCAAAAGAGCCAAAAATAACTATAGTAGAACAGTGTTACAAAGAGAGAGTGCTTTCACAATTGAGACACTTCACTATCACAGATTTTCTCCACAGAGACAGCCGATTGCTCGCTTTCTTTTAGTGATGTCGATCCCCCCACGCCCCCAACCCCACAAAAAAAGATTGCCCCATTACCATAGAAAGACCCTATATGCGTAAGTCTTTTGCAACACTAGCATCAACAGAGAGGGCAATTTGTTCAGACTGTGGGCAGGAAAATTGTCCTTCTCTTTTGCTCTTATCACTAAAATCTATAGCGGACAAAGGGGGGTGTAATCTCCATCCACAGTCCATTCACCTCTGAGACAGCAGCAAGAATCATGTCGGTCTGCTTCTGTCAGGTCCAAATACAATAGATGCTTTTTTCTATTTCTGTCTTACGAGGAAGGCCAAGGGACTAGGCAGACTTCTAGTCTGAGAGAACACCCGATTTGACTGTTATCAGGCCATTAAATAGGCGTTATCGGTCGCTATAAGCGCCATAGATGTGGGTCAGTAGGTTAGGAGCAACAGCCTACAGTCGTAATGTAATGAAACGTTACGTTTTGAACACAAACAAAACAGCTTCTTTAGGTTTAGGCAACAAAACTACAACTTTTTTTAGGTTTAGGCAAAGAAATGTTTGCTTAAAATAACTACGTAACATTTCAAAAATGAAAGTGAAACTTTAACGCTTATGAACACGACAACTACACATTGTTGGTTTCATATGGGATGCGAAAACCCTAAGTTTTGTGTCCCATCCATCGCGCCCAAACTCCACCTTATATGGAGTTTCACACCGTCTATAACGGCCACAGGTGTCGCTGTTAACAAGCAATTTCTGATTCTTACAAACAGTCCCATTAATAGACTGACCACTGCCTAATACAAACAGAAAGTGCTGGATATTGGTTACATATGCATGTTGTCTTTATCAAAATGCTTGCATATGAACAATTTTGTAAAAAATGTACATACAAAAATTGTACTTTTTCATTGCAATGCACATTCATTTAAGACTTAACAGTCAAGCAACCGCAAAGGACTATTTATACTCTATTATAATAGGTTCTGTCACAAGAGACTGCAATTTCTGTGAAATGAAAGCTCAGTAATCATCATCAATGGGTTAGTCATGCCACACTTCAATGCCTTAACATATTTTTATTTAATCCGGGGAAAGTCAACTGAGCACACATGCTGCTTTTTTGGCAGCGTCCTATATGTTCATAGGTTTAAAGGTATTGACACAAGGGAACTCGGCTGAGGCCAATAAGGGTTAAAAGCCTTGTTTACAGGCACCTCTGTGGTAAGACAGCGAGGATGTGTGGATATAAATTAATATGTACTATTCAAACGAAGGCCAACAGAAAGATTTCTACCTTTATCCAAAAGTCAGATAATTGATGTTGTTGTGCGAAGCCTTTTGGAAATGAAATGAAAGGTTTTATTCCAAATTAGTAGCATCACCAAAATGTCAGCCTTGCATTAACGGAAAAAAAAGAAAAAGGAAAACAGCCTTGTTTTTAGCTTAATGACATATTTGATGTGTTACACGGTCTGTTTTGAAAGGATTTCATAAGGACATGAGGGGCTTTTTCTCAACAGGGGATGGTGTATTTTCTTCAATTCGTGTGGATACATGAATAATACATGGAGTTATAATGGTTCCAAATGACTCGAGCTGAATGCTACTGACATGGTGACTCAATGTTTTCAATATTTACAGAGGCATTTCAACTTAAAAAGACACATCATTTGCCCTTGGTGGCCTATTTACACTGCCGTATATTCATATTTTGGTTATTATTCATTTGCGACATGCAACAAGACGAGAATATCCAGTCCAGACCGCCCTCTACTCCTCTTAGAAGAAGACGGCCTGGACTCTCCATAATAAAACTGTCAGTGCCCCATAGCAGGGGAGTGCACTGCTTTTAAAGGGAGCTGATTTGATTGGCTATGATTGATGCCAGCCTCTCACACACCCACTGATAATGTATTCCTCCTAAGCACACTCCAGATGTATTTCCAGATATGCAACAGGTGCGTTCTGCTCCTTGAATAATAAGAAAACGGTTCCCTACATCTCTTGGTTCTGTCTAATGAGATTAAGGGGATAGGTGGGAGTCAAGAAACATGAAAATATGTATCAGAGTGCAGTCCATTATGTCCTTGAGAATCCATTTAAAACCAACTTTACATATTGCAGCATGGCACTGGAAGCTCCAAAACAGTATAGAGACGCAACAGGCCCAAATCCATGTTAATATAGGCAAGCAGAAAGCGAGCTCGAAGCACTCGCATTTGCATTTAAAATGAGAAAGACTCTCGGCTGTTTCTTCGACCGCTAAATCACCACGAGTTGGGTTTTTCTACCTCGAGAAGCCGTGACGCTAAATCCACTTTAGAAAGTTCATACTACAAGAGCGATTTTGAGTCAGAGCTCCGCAACATGTTGGGGGTACAATGTAAGCAAGATCTGTCTGTGCTGCTGCAGGCGGGAGGCTAACAGAGCTGGTGTGTGTTTCCAAGTTAATGTGTGTGCTGCATTGTGGGAATCGTATCCCTAATGGGAGTGTCACAGCCCCATGAGAATCCCTTATGCCTGTCTTTTGAACATAAAGCTTTCTAAAAGCCTCTTGCACATGAGGAACGACTGGAAGAGCTAAGTCAAGCACAGCCCCGAGCACAAAGTGGGAATCATTGTCGGGAAAAAAAAGTGTGTTTTTATTCCAATACTATTCATAATCCTCCCCGACTGAGGTTATCTGTAGTGTATGTGCGCATGCATTATATTTAAACAACGCTATCGTGTACTGTACATCAAAAGGAAATAGCTGGAGCCTTGGGTGCATTAGCAGTTTAATATGAACAATGTCAACCCAGCGAAGGCAGAATGTGCTTAACATTTCACTTTTTTTATCTGCCTGTTGATTTCAAAAGGTCTTTCCTAATGCAATTTTGACCCATTTCTTCTGGGGTATAGCTTTTCATTTTTCTATTCTCTCTTGACGTTGCTCGCCGCCGCAAATTATCTTCAAATAGCAGTGCTGATCCAGGACTGGCTTGTCTCACATTGAAGCTAATTTAGTCATGTTGTGACCAAGGGATGTTGAATCGGTCGATAACACAAATTCCGGCGGAATGGAGATGGACATTATTGTCAGAGGAGGGATGACGTGGTGAATTCATGCTTAGTCAATTAAATTGTCCCCCATGAGCTCCACTCGCAGACGTTTATCAGTGAACTCATGAAGTCTGACTCAGCAGAATTCTAACATCTCTCGATTATATATTTATATGTGCTTTGGTATTAAAACTACAGCACTGAAGATTTGGGGATTATTTTCAAACTAATTAACACCCCTCCAGCCAGTCAGGATGGAGTGCACACCGAGGTCACGGTGCTATTTAGGAATCATCCCTGAGAGGATGTTCTTTAGTAATACAAGGAGGTGCAGTCATGTACCAATCTGCATCATCAAAGCACTGCATATGAGATATGAATATGATGATTATTTAAAATTTACAAATAGGTTTCTGTATAAACATTTAGAGGGCGAGCAGCTCTTATAGTAGACAGTTATGCCTCATTTCCACTGCATGGTTCAGTTCGGCTCGACTCACATTTGGTACCAGGTCCTTTTCTCTATGTCGTTTTCCACTTTGGATTGTCCGGATGTCACAAGAGCCTCGAGTACCAAGTTAATGCCACAATTCTGAAACGTGATGGGTACTCATTTTTCTACAAGAGCTACTTAACGTTAGCTGTTAGCTCCATGCAGGACTGTGCTGCTTACCGGCTGCTAACAGCTAACGTCAACTAGCTGTCGTCCTGCCAATTTCAACACTGGAGGTGCCATTGATTTACATTGTGATGCGTTCAAGCTCTACTTAGTAAAAAGTGAATGTTGGGCGAATGTAAATTCTAACATTATGATGTGTTCAAATGTAATCTTGTCAAATGTAGTTTTTGGCGAGAAACTTTAATCAATACAGTTGTTTGAAGGAGATGTTTTCAGAGCAATACAACATGGATAATAAAGAGGGAATTATAAAAAAAAAAACAGTATGCAAACCGTAATAAAGGAGTTGATGTTGAAGTACATAGGATTTATTGTTTGACTTTAGTTTTTTACCGTGGTATCGAATTGGTATTGGGGACGGTGGAATTTCAGCGGTATTGATATTGAATACTACATTTTTGGTATTGTGACATTCCTAGCAGATAGCACCCCCTCAGTGTAGAAAAAAGTAGAACCGTGCTGTACCATGCAGTGGAAATGTGGCAATAGGTCCTCATTCTCTATATTTAAAATTGTAAGTGGGATCATTTGAAACGAGAATCCACCGTGTAACCATAGCTTCACTTCCCAACATACACATATGCACACACACAAACCCACGACACATATACACCCACACGCAGCATATGCTGTGTAACTACCATCTTAAAGAGGATTTCCAGTCTTGACAACTCAATTTTCTGATTATTATAACATAATCGTGGCAGTTAATAGGCATTCTCATATTTCATTTAAGTTTCGATGAAAAAAAACTGCTAGTTTGAGGCCATATTACTTCTAAGTAGGCAATTAAAACAAATTGCTTCTAGTAATGAAGAAATATGGCCGCTTATGATAAGTACCATATGGACTTTTTTTTTTTTTCTACATTTCGGTCTTTTTGAGCGATCAGTCAATGGATTGAAGCAACAGTGGAAGGTCATGAATTACACCACAGACACACACACACACATTTAAATGGAAATACCAGCGCGATACATACCAATGCACAGAGCCATAGCATACACACACACACACACACAGGCAGACAGATGTGAAAACACACCCCCACACACATTCACACAGACACACGCAACCCGTCAAGTCGAGCATAACCGAAGGGCTTCAATGTGGATTTCACACTTGAGCTAAACCTCCTTAACTTTCCTCAACAATATGGTCGCCTCGAGCCATGTCAGTTCCCCCCACTGCCACTACAAACATTCACTTATTCTTCACAGACGCACATTCACCCTCCGGTTTAAAAGCTCATTTTAGCACGTTGTTTATGGAGGAAGGTCTGAAGAATATTTTAATGTCATTATGTGGCATCGTGTAGCTGCTTTAATGGATTTAAACGGGAAATGACATGACATATTTTTAGAAGCTGCCTTCAGACCCCACGATGTTGCAACTAGTATGGATTGACTGACTGTTTTTGTTTGCAGGGACATTTTTCCTTATCTTACTTTAACAGTAGTAGCATAGAAAACCTTCCTAATGGCCTAATAGGAAAAACAAACTATGCAAAGTGGGTCTTATGTGTACTTAAGAGTCTCTAAAAAGAGTCTAAATTAAGATACTGTAGCATGATTTCCCATCACAAACTGGTTCTCTAAATACAGACAATTAAAAAGCCATGAAATTCAAATAAAGCCAGCCAGAATTACTTCTTTGAAATCTCCATTAACATGACACTAAATCCTCTCCAACTAGGGGATTAAACATTGTTGGCTTACATGTTGCTCTGTCTTCCACTTGCTCGATCTTTCTCTTTTTTTACTTGCTCACATAAACACACACAAAAGCAATTTGATACTTCCCAGACTCCGAGAGACAGAATATGTGGGACCATATAATGCCCATGACCAATAATGCATCAGGAATGTGTTGTGGGGAAATCGAGGAATTTGTCATGGGGAGGGGAAACTGAACGTGTGGCAGGAAATTGACCGACTGTTCGACATGCCTTTGCAGTAAATTCTAATCCACTTCTCACACTGCGCACGCACATACACATCCAGGCATTCTCCTGCTCAAAAACACGCACGGACTCTACGCTCATACATTTACACAAGCACATGCGTGCGTGCAGAGTGTGCAAAACGCGATGCCATATGTTCTTTTAACACAACACTTGTTCTCCTAATGACGGTTTTACTATGAATTTTTCAATTATCTTGCAAAGCTCTTGTCTCGCAGCCAGAATTTAAGATCACAAGAAGAGGAAGTTGTGTCGCAGCGAACATGCTGAACTCTGTTACACAGACGGAGGCGTGTCATTAACAAACAAAAGTTACTAAAATTAGGGTTGGATGAGACCAATTCTGGCGGTGCCTGCCAGCGATGGCGCCACTGCAGGTGGCTGGTGAGAGCGATCATAGAGCCACAGATGGAGCATGTAAAGGTTGCATCTGGAGGGAGGGATGGCAGAAGGCTAGCATGACTGCCGCCTCTGGGCTCTCTGCGGATGGGTCCATTGGTTTTCAAATGTAGCTTCTCCAGAAAAAAAAAAAATAACATAATGAACACAGCAGTGGCGGAAATCACCTGAAGGTTGTTGGACATAATTCTGCAATTTAGTTTGTAATGATTTATAAAAACATGGTTAAAATGGAGTTATGTATGGTATTACTTTTCGTCAAGCACTTTATGTTGATGTATGATTAAAAAAAAAAACTTTTGAACTCAGCAATAGAAATGTTTCGCCAGTGCCCACATTCGTATTTTTGCTCATTGTGATGTAATTTCTTGGAGTATCTTTAAATGCTTCATATCCCTAAACTCTCTACAACCTAAGCTAAAAGGTAAAAGTATATTGGTCCAAAATATTTCTTAACATTCCAGAAGTTGTTTGAACTATGCCCATTTTTTAGTTTTTGAGATATGCCCATTTTCATAAGCAGGTCCGAGTGCAAAGGCGCTTTGACAGTTTTGTTACGTTACGCACTTAATGTAACGTAATGGCGTCATCGCGAGTGTCCAAGTTGATGATGTGATGCGTGATGATGTGAAAAGACAGAAGCCTTAGCTTTCTTCTGCAAAAACAATGAATACTCTAGCTATTGTGTTTTTTTTATTTTATATTGATTTAAACAGAATCATTCAAACAGCGATCTCAAGCGGGCATTATGGGGCAAAACACCGGTGCCACCTTGCCTTTTGTACCCCATGTAACATAACGTAACGATGTCATCACAACGGTACAACGTGATGATGCGTAAGACAGAAGGCATCGCTTTCTGCTGCAAAAAGAATGAATGCTCTAGCTATTATGGTTTTTATTTTAGATCGATTTGAATAGGATAATGCAAACAACGATGTCCCAAGGCCGGGGTTAAATCCTGTGCCGAAAAAAAAAAAGAGCAGAGGAGATGCAATAAACAATCTGTGAAGGAGCAACAATAAAGCGCAAGGGGATTCATAAAAAAGTGTCACCTCAAAATAAACAACAAAACAAGATGGTCAGCGCTGATAAAACTGCACCTAACAACGGAAATGAAATGACAATGGGGAAAAAAGGCGGCAGAAAAATAGTAGTGTTGGCCACGAAATGATAAGGGAAATAAAAATGGATTCAAATACGTGTCCCTAATGAGTGGGATCGCAGAGAAACAGATGGTGTGTTCAGCTGGTGTTTGGACCGGGCTTTTTTTATCCACCGGGCATCAATTTGTTGGCCGAAGAACGGTGGCGCTTCAGGCAGCCAGTTTACACGCTCTGTCCGGTTTTGTTTTTGCCAGGGTTGTCTCCCATATTGACAGTGTCGGGTTTTGCTGGAGGACATGGATGTGAGGGAAACCTGCTCCTTAAGGTGATTTCATTGGGACGCTATGAATGTAAAAGCATTCCAATTTTCCATTGTTTGAAACAAGTATTTGCTTTTAGGGGGTAAATAAAAAAAGGCTACCATCACACGTGTGCAAATCAGGTTAGAAGACCTGCAACAAAACACGACATGTAAACTTTCACATGGAGCAGACGTAGGCCACACACACGTACAGACGGCGGCATACGAATACACAGTGATACCAAACATATGGTGGGTGCAAAAAGATAGAGACACACACACACAAACCCACTGATGGAAGTCATTTAAAGTGTGTGAGGGGTATTCTACTTTTTAATCCTTCCAGATAAGGCACTATTTTGAACTCTTCCTCCAAGTCAAAGATAGGTTATCTCTCGCTTTCACACACACCTACACAGAAACGGTGGGCATTCAGGTTCTACCGGGGGAAATATTGTGGGAAAAGACAAATGATATCTTAACTCTGGCAGACTAGTGGGTGTCTGTTGCGTGTGTGGGCGACACAACGTGTACTTGCACGTGTGTGTGTGTCAACCTGTCAGTGTGTGTCACTGTGACACTACAACATGTACCTCATGTGACAAGGTGTATGCGCTTACAGTACACTGATTATTGCAAAACTGAGGATGTGTGTGGTGTTTTTTTAAAATGCTGTCGCTGCATTTAGTTCACGCCTGGGCATGCATTTGTGTTTGCTTGTGCAATAGCGTGTGCGTGTGACAGCGTGCATGTGTGTGTTTGATATGTCTCCTTAGCCACAGGTGCAGAGAGATGCTGACACTGCTTACAGAGAGACACAGTGCAAGAGAATGAATTTATCTTTCTGTCCTTGTCTAGTTCACACACACACACACACACACACACACACACACACAGACAGATAAACTAAAATGCCACATAGCTGACACACACTCGCACAGAGACCAACATGCCCGCAAACAGACAAATAAACCTGCCTGCATACAGTCACACACACATCTGGGAGGAGTATGGGACCTTAGGCACCTCGCCAAGGTAAACAGAGGAAATTGCCAGCCCTGACATTTTTTGGTGTGGAGCGAGGCTTCTCAAGGTGACAGCTTTCACTGGGTGTTTGTGGCTGATGTGGATTGGTGCTGCTTAACAATCAACACACTGTCGTTCGCCGTCTGGGTGTGAGCGTTGTGCGCGCGCGAGGTGGGACGTGTGCGTGTGACAGCTCCGTGTGTGTTTACGGGAGTGTTGGCGGTCATGCTAGACAGGGTAGAACATTGTCTTTTGATTGCATCTGCAGTAACATATGCTGTTGCATGCATGGCTTTCTCCAAAAAACAGACTTAAGCTGTGCCATTTTGCAATTTCTTTTAAAAAAGTGACGACGGTGAAATGCAGACGTTTGTTTCAAGACAAAGACGCAGATTGTTCTTCCGTCCACGATGGGGTTTTGAATGTGTTGTTTTGTTTTACACAGTATGTCTTAATCATAGACTGTAGAAGTGGATGTAGTCACCGTGATGTCACCGATTGGTTTGTGGACTGCCGTTTTGAAGTCTCGAGTTCAGCATTTTTGCCGTCGCCATCTTGGTTTTAAGCAACCAGAAGTGACATGAGAGGGTGGAGCTAAATACAATCAAACGTTGAATATGGCACTTTTAGGCAACACAAATGTTACAATTATTTGTCATGAACTGAAAACACACTGAAAGGGTTTAAGTTCTAAGACGAAAAGGCGGACAACTCCCAGATCGGAAAACGCCGTGGCAGCGACCTGTCAATCACAAGGTAGCCGCGCCCTAAAGCATCCCCTGCTTTAAGGTCTATTTGACTCTAAATGGGACCATAATTTACTAAATGAACATCATGCTGTATTGAAGAAGACTTGAAACGAGCAATTGAGACCATAAACTCATGTTTACAATGTTTACTGAGGTAATAAATCAAGTGAGAAGTAGGCTCATTTTTTCATAGACTTCTATACAATCAGGCTTCTTTTTGCAACCAGAGAAGTCGCCCCCTGCTGGCTATTAGAAAGAATGCAATTTTAAGGCACTTTCACATAGGCTTCACTTTTCAGATCCGGAGGTTGCTCACTGGTCTTAACTGAGATGTTTGGTGTCTTTTAATGATTTAATGGCATTAGGCTAAACAAAGTAGTAATCAGTCTGTGAATCGAGATTCGAGACTGTGTAGAAATAGATTTGTAAAAGCAAAACAAGCTTCAAGATTGAACAAGGACAGAGCAGTGAGGCTTCCTTTGTCCACTATCTTCAAAGCTGTGCGCTCGCTCTCTGTTTTGTAGACTTTTGTATCTAAACTGAAAGTGACAGCAGAGTAACATCCATTTCATTTGACCTTAAAGTAAAAGCATTATCCTGTGAGACTCCATTTACCTCTCAAATTTGACCGTGTGTCTTTTTGAGGCATTTTGTCGAAGAAAAATCTCGAGTGCTCTGAATGTTGAGAAAGCAGAACTCTTGTGAATTTGTTTGCATTTTGATTCGCAGACTGGTTACAGCTCAATTCTGTTTTGTGCTTGTTCAGTAGTTTTGTCTTTAATATCCTTCTAACCCATACAGTAATAATGTGCATTTCTCTGTAAGCGTCTGTGGGTGTGTGTTTTCCTCTCTACTTTACAGTATAATGGCAGTTTATAGAACATACCTCAATCTCATTACGTGTCCGATGAGGTCTTTCAACAACACAAAGGAACATAAACCGGTTATGTAAATAATCCCCCTCCATCCATTCACTCCCTGTCTTTTGTCCTCGGCTGTGGATCTAGCGTGTACATGTGTGAATGTGTGTTGGGACGTAACACCGCAGAGGCGGTGTACATAATGCCTCTCCTTTCATCTTTGACTTCCTTTTGTATGAAGTTGAATACATTAGGATTTAAAGAATAATGTGCATATATAAATAAATACACAAATATGACAAGAATAATGAACACAATAATTACAGAAGTGATGACTGTAGAGCAGACAATACAAAATGCAAAGCTCATTTTCAGACATGTGAAAATGTTACATTGATGTGAATGCACAAATTGTCTTGATTTTCTCCAATTGACTTGTTGCAGACATAATGTTAAAACCAGTGAGCAACACGGGGTCTGAAAAGTGAAGTCAATGTGGAAGTGCCTTAAACTTGCATTCTTTCTGATGGCCAGCAGGGGGCGACTCCTCTCGTTGCAAAAACAAGTCTGATTGTAAAGAAGTTTATGAGAAAATGATTTATTACCTCAGTAAACATTGTAAACACAAGTGTATGTCTCAATCGCTAGTTTAAAGTCTTCTTCAATACAGCATGATGTTCATTTAGTAAATGATGTTCCCATTTAGAGTCAAACAGACCATAAAGCCCGGGATGCTCTAGGGCGTGGCTACCTTGTGATTGACAGGTCTCTACCACGGCGTTGTACCGTCTGGGAGTTGTCTGTGGTTTCGTCATACAACTTTAACCCTTTCACAGTGTGTTTTCAGTTCATGAAAGTTAATTACAAACTTTTTGGTCGCCTAGAAATGTCTTGTTGTACTAAGGTCCACCCTCTCGTGTCACATCTGGTTGCAAAACACTAATAGGGCGACGGCCAAAGTGCCAAACTCGAGGCTTCAAAAGCGACAGTCCACAAACCAATGGGTGACGTCACAGTGATTATGTCCACTTCTTTATGGTTAAAACCAACAACTTCCAGTGAAAACAACCAACCCTGACAGCATTCAACCCTTAGTTGCTCCTCTTTTCAGTTGTCAGGTTGAATCTGCCATGACTTTCTGGCCTCCCAAGTTTGACTTTTGTATTTTCCCTGAAAACTACATAAAAAAAAAGCAATTCACTTCATTTGATCGAGGCCACTCCTACACATTTTTTTTGCACAAGGTTGTGACTTAAATCAGCATCACAACAATTGTTTTTTTTTCCCAGGTATCTCTTGTTTGTCCTGCCCAGCTGTTACACACTTAGCCATTATTTACACACAGCTAATCCCCCAGTGGTTCTCCATGATGGAGCCAGACAGGGTTGCTAGGCGATTTGTGATATGACTGCCAAGTTTCTATTAGGAGGTACAGTTCTGTAAAAAAATATATTAAGATGGAGTGAGAATATCTACCATCATAGTTTTGGGTCAGTGTAGAGATTATCCCTCCCTCCGAATTCTGTACTGTTTATTTTCTCTCGGCCTCCTTTTCCTCATTTTTTTCTGGCTAAATCCCCTGACAAAGTATCCCCCCCCCCCCCTCTCCCTCCATCCCCTTGCCCTCCACACACTGTCTCTTTGATTCACCCAAAATTTTCTCTCCCCCATTTCCCTCCCCGCTCTTTCACTCTAGTCCCCCTCCTTCCCTTCTCTTTACTCCTCTCCCTCCCTCTCCCCTGCAGTAGCCACCCAATAAAGGATGTTGTTAATATCATTAGGCAGACTTCCTCCGGCCCAGCGCCCGGCCCACTCCCTTTCAGCCATAATCAAGCGTGCACACTAACTATCAAAGGAGACATCACTAATAAACTACCACAGTGGAGCGGAAAAAACACACACACGTACACTCCGGCAGAGAAAAAAATACCGTCGGCTAAGTGTGGTGAGATAAATGTGTGCATGTTGGAACTGAGGGGATGGGTGGGGTTGCAAGGCATAGGGTTGGGGGGTGGGAGGTGTTGGTGCGGGTTACCCAGACAACACTAATAAAGTATACTCCAAAGGGTAGCAAGGCCTAATGCAAATCTGCCACTTAAGTATACTAAATTAATTGGGGTTGAGGGACACGCACACAAGCAGACATAGCTAATAAAGTGGGCTCTGAGAAGAAGCAAATACTGTCAGTTTAGTGGGTTTAAATGGGAAAGAAGAGGGTGGTGGTGGTGGTGGTGGGGGACGACGACTGTGGCTTCCTGTTGCACTGCAGTCATTTGCTGTAAATCATCCCTAAAATGGGGAGCGCATATTGTCGGGCCGCATAGCTTGAAAGTGTTCTCTCCTGACGGTTGAACGCTACAGTGCATATATCACCAGTTAAGCGCGGCCTAAAGGGAATACGTGATGCAATACTGTGAGCGAGCAGCACTACATTTAAAAGAAGAAAAAAGAGGGGTGGGAGGACAATGACATGAGAGCATGCTTGCACACAAAAAAAGCAAAAGGATTCTCATGCAAGCGCAGGCAATTATCTCCGTCTAAATGAAAAGAAGAGGTGTCAAGTATACACATTCATCATCATCATCCGTAATTGCGGAGACACAGATGAGATGGTCCCCGTTGCGGAGGCCACATCGCTTTGGCTGCTGTCTTTAAGCTTTCTGATGAAATAAAAAGTCTTTAATTTAATCAAACAAAATGCTCATAATCTGTTTACTACTTGGCTCCGTGGAATAGGAGTATGTTTTTAGTGTTAACCTATAATTGTGGTTTATTAAATTGTGGATCTTATTCCTGTAGAATTGGAATTGTTTCTATTGGGCATGATAACATTGTAATTTCTCAGAGCAGTGACATTGCTAAAAAAAAAAAAAAAAAAAACTTTCTCAAGTCGGCCTTAACTTCCTTTTCCTGTGCAATGAGGGATTTTTATTGACATTTCAGTGCTCACTTTTGCATTTACCTCCAATTAAAGTGTTTGAAATAAGCTGGCTAAACTATTGGCTTGTTAACAACAACATCAGCTGATTGTTTCTTGCCCCGTTAGACGTGGTTGTAGTGCTGTCATCAGAAATATCCTTTAATATTGAAGATCAAGTCATCAGCTAACCTAATACTTGGCTACTTGCAAGAGAGGACTATACAGTGAGCTCATCGACAAAAAAAATAAAAAATAAAAAACACTTTCGGACACTACTCAGGTCTTTTTCTCTGCGCCATTAATTACTTATTTCTATTCTGTGTAAGTACATTGAGAGATGCATAAATCCGGACTATGTATGTACTTGGCAATAAAGCTGATTCTGATTCAACATGGAAGAGAAAGCAGTGCTATGTTTATTTAAATATGAAAGTGCAATAAATAATATTTTGGCACTAAAATCAATGAATAATCATGATAAATAATCGTGATCTCAATATAAAAAAAATAAAAAAATAATCTGGATTATCATTTTGGGCATAATCGTGCAGTATAGTGAGTGATTTCAGACACAGACAGACAACCATTCACGCTCACACTCACACCTAGAGCAATAGACCTGACTTGCATGTTTTTGGACTGGGAAGAAAACCGGAGCGCCCAGAACCTTCTTCCTGTGAGGTGACAGCGCTAACCACTACACCGCCTTCATAAATTTGACACTAAACTGCACTGCGACCTGTTTTTTGACAGAAATAAGTCGAGCCTCTTCCTGTGCATTTGAACAACCGTTGGGATTTTCAAACGTTATGTGGCCTCTACTGAGCTCCACTGTCATGCTTTATTTATCCCTCTCCCTCTGCACTGTAATGGAAATATAAAAGGGTGCATTGATTAGTGTTTAAGGATCAGGCTTTAATAGATTAAAAGCCCCCGGCTCGGAGAGAGGCACTCACTCTCTCTTTCACACACGCACTTGTGCATAAAGTCAAGCTTATATACACATCAACAAGCGAATATATGGACGGATATGGACGGAGATGAGCGTAAGCGGCAACACACATGTACAGAGAGCAGGTTCACGCACTAGGGCAAAGACATAGGATGGACATAAAGCTGCACAAACACACACACACACACACACACACCTCCAACCGACAGTGCCAGCGGCAGAGCCCTGAGCCTTTCAACAGCCTATATATATATTTCATAGCTGGGATAAATAAATACATCTGAAAAAATCCCCACCCACCCCCAAAAAAAAGGATAGAGATATCTCAGCATGTCATTATCATAAAGTGGGAGCCCTGATGTTGATTTTCCAATAGATGGAAAATTCATTCATTTTTAACGTACTGCATTATTAATCGCTCGGCTCGATCCCAGAGCATTTTCTGCGCGGGTGGGGATGTCAGGTCTCCGTTTGAGTTTAAAAAAAGAAGTAAACATGGAAATAAATGAGGGTGGCCGTGTTTCGGTGTCCCACTGCTGATGTACTGTGAGAGCAGACCTGAATATCATATACGGCGGCTGAAAAACAGTAGCTGTGTGACGGCAAAAATCCAATTTGTTAATGTTTTCAGGTTGATTGCGACGTTGTTTTTTGAGTGTAAAACTGCCAGTTCGCCTGCTTGAAAAAACACCAAATTTGATTTTGCTGTAGGTAAACTGTGATGCGGGTGTGTCCCTCCTTTTGTATTCTTGTCTCTCCTCCTCACTCACTGCATTTGATTTCCCCACCTCTCCTCCCATTTGTATTCTGCTCGGTGACCATTGTCACATCTCCAAAGCGTCGCCTTGACACCGAACCTGTCCAAGATGTCCCCTTCATTTCCTCTAATCTTTGCACCTCGTCCTCTTCTCTGACCTCAATCGCGCGAGTGGCCATGGTCTCCCATGTGCTGCCCATCCTTTCCCTCTGGTCTTCTCTTTTGCCGCACGCTGATCACAGTCGTGTCTGTCGAGAGTCTTTTTCCTAACCGCTAATTTCCTCCCTTCACCTCCGCAACCTTTCTAGTCTTCCTCTCCCATATTTGACCACAATCACGTTTTGCTGTTAGCCTCTACCAGGTCCATCCACTCCTCTCATTGCTTCCTGTCTTCTGTAACTTTCCTTCTAGTCCCAATCATTCCTGATGGTATCCTTCAGTAAAACTGTCTTCTGCTCCATAATTGAATCTCCGGCGCTCTTCTACTTTTCCTTGCTCCTCTCCTCTGACCACAATCACTTTTGCAGTTAGCCTCCTCCTAACCTCTGGAGTCGTCTTTTCCAGTCCTCTTGTCTCTTTTAATCCTTCCCTCAAACAAGTCACGCATGTTGTTAGCTATGCTTAGCCTCGTCCTCCGTCCTGTCAGGTCTTCAGTTGTCCGTTGTATTCTCCCACTCTGCCTCAGGTGAAAGCATTCTTTTTCTGTTGTTCGACTCAACTTTTCCTGTCACTCCTCCTGACCTCTGTGTCCCTCCTCTCCCTCAAGAATGGCCACAGTCTTGTCTGCCGTTAGCGACACAAGACCTCTCCTTGTCTCCCCTTCTTCAGTTGCCAGCTTTTCTCTCATGTCCTGTAACTCTCCCTGACAGTCACACATCTACTCTTCACTCGCCTCATTCAACAGCTTGTCTTAGGAGGGATGCAGAAAACACACAACATTTCACAGCACGCACATTTAAAAGGGGTAATTTTTCAACATTTCATAATACCTTTTCCCTGCCCATATTGACACAAGACCGAGCATATGTCTGGACCGTGTATGGTCAGTCTGTGAATTTGTGGCTGAGTTGTTACACGAGTAGTCAGTGTTCATGTCTATAATGTTAAATCGAGCGGTACGTGTCCACCAGGTCCGGCGAGGACATTAGGGGGACGCGTTGCTCCACTCAGCTGGCTGTTCAAGCGGTGACGTACCCTATCGTGGAATGCACCTGATTGGTCCCTGGTTTTCTGCTCGCCGTTTCAAACAGGCGGCCTACTCGTAAACTGTCTGTTATCCCATCTAAACGATCCACCAAAATCGACTTCTGAAAAACATTTTAAGCGCGAAATAGGGCGATGCCGCTGCTGAATCTTGTTTCATTTTAGAACTAGATCTTCACAGCTTGCTCCGAGTTTCGTGAGCTGGACGCATTGCGCTGGTTGGGCTCATTTGCATAAAGTTGAGATTCTTCAGCGTTATGCAAATACAGACCCTCTCCAAGTCGCCGCAACACTCCCACCATGCACTGAGGCCTTCGGCTTTCCATAAGAAATTAATGGAAAGCTTCGAAACTTTGACCGTTGCCAGGGTATTCATCCTCCGTCGTTTTTTTTCTTCATTTTTAATATATAAGTGTGTAGTAATAATAATGTATAAATCTCCAAATAGCTGATGAAATAAGGAATAATCCCACAACATTGTTCATTATTCATGTTCAACATAGATTAATATTAGTTATTCTCAGACGAATATTACTGTTAGTTGTATGTAAAAGTGCGTGTGTTTGCAGTAGTGCAAGCAGCAGCACCGTCCGGGGCACTGAAACGGGGGTGATGGAGACAAACAGACAGTCAGCCTGCTGCGCTGCGCTGTTCCTCGAAGCTTTGAATGCCTTTGACTATTTCTCACCGAAGCTTCGAAGCCCAAAAAAAAGGTATTCGGGACAGCCCTAGAAAGCGCTGATACGCCTTCCGTCACCAGATCTGGCAGAAAAGCGGCGATAGAGGAGCACTCGCGCCGGTGAGCGCAACCGCTGACACGCCCCCCCCTGGAAATGTAAACAAAGGATTGTTCCTGCCTTTTCATTTTTGAAAGAGGAATAAGGATGAAGAAACGCCAACACTTGGCCAACCAATCATGTAACTTCATCACTCAGTCAGTGACTTACGCAGAACTGCAGCATGACCAGCAATAGAAGACATGGATGAACGGACAATGATAAGACCGCTTCATCGACTAAAATACAAGAGAAAGACACAGAATGAGAAATTTCCTAAAAACCACAACAAACAAGAGCCTTTTAACCTTTCTAACAAAAGCTTTGCATAGTTAAAAAAAACAAAAAAAAAAACACCTCAAGGATCAAAGCATATCACTCCTCTGATATTAAATGATTAATGTGTAGATCAAGCTATAAATGTCTCCTCTTTGCAGTCATACTGTGCAGCCATACATTTCTTCAAAGGAGCTGGTGATTGCGGGAATAATTGATTTCACTACAGGTCAATGCCACATTCATGTCCTTTCATTCAGGTGAACAAGCTGAGTGGGGAAAAGTGAGAGATATTGGCAATTTCTGACCACTACGATAACTACTACTTTGCGAAAAGAACTAGAGAAGTGCTGACAAACCCCTGGGAAAATGGGTGAAAAACCACAACAACTGCCAGTTAGTTGATATTAACACTGATTCACTCTACAAACCGCTACAACAATGTAACATGATCAAACAGGCTGATATGGGATTAATTTCCATTTATCTGGTGTGACCACAAACCAGCACCAGGGGTAACGAATGTTCCAAAGTCGAAAATAGCAGGAGGTTTTCCCATTCTGCTTGTATGGCATGAATGCAGCATAACTACACATGGTGAGTTAATCATTGTTTTCAACATGTACTGAGAAAGTAATGTGTCTAATGGCAAGAAAAACACATAGCAAGTTAGTCTGAGCATCAAACAAACTCACAATATAGACTGGATTAATGGATGGATGGATGGAATGAATATCATACATCATGTATTCCTGTTCTGCATAGCCTGGAGGCTTATTACTCTGCTCTGCCCATCCTCAAGATGCACTAAGGAAATTATTTATTATTATATGTTGAATGCAAGCACTTTATGTGTCAGGATTGCAAAAATAAGTGTGTGCGTGTTTCTAGCATGCATTAAATTAGATTAAAGTGGGCTGCCTGCTGCTGTCAGGTAGCATGTTGGTCCATCAGTATGTTAACAGAATGTAAAATGTCCTTAAGGTGGCCATTAGCTATGGTGGGGGGGGGGAATACACTTGCATACAAATTAGGGTTGTCAAAGTTAACGCGATAATAACGCATTAATGCATTCAATCTTCCGGAGGTTGTACCGGGCTCAGTTTTAAAGCTAGAGTGAAGATAGTGGCACCAACCATGTCATAATCACTAAGGAGGCTAAATAACGTTCCGAACTTACACTATATTTTGGCGAGGAAAAACTGTCATGGCCATTTTCAAAGGGGTCCCTCAACCTCTGACCTCAAGATATGTGAATGAAAATGGGTTCTATGGGTACCCACGAGTCTCCCCTTTACAGACATGTCCACTTTATGATAATCACATGCAGTTTGGGGCAAGTCATAGTCAAATCAGCACACTGACACACTGACAGCTGTTGTTACCTGTTGGGCTGCAGTTTGCCATGTTATGATTTGAGCATATTTTTTCATGCTAAATGCAGTACCTGTGAGGGTTTCTGGACAATATTTATCATTGGTTTGTGTCGTTAATTGATTTCCAATAATCAATATATACATACATTTGCATTTGCTCCCATGTTGATAAATGTATTGAATATTTGACAAATCTCCCTTTAAGGTACATTTTGAACAGATAAAATATGTGTGATTAATTGCAATTAACTATGTTAATCGATTGACAGCCCTAATGCAAATACAATATTACAATACAAAAGATATACTTAGGAGGTGAATCGCCTCCTACTGGAGGAGGAAGCTTTTGTGTGTGTGTGTGTGTGTTTGTGTGCGTGTGCATATGCATATCTGTAGAGGAGTGGGGGCTAGTTTGAGGGATGCATATTCATAATAGGGTTTTATCCGTTTCCCTCCTTTCATCCCTCGTTTGCTTTGATCAGAAAGTTCGAGGAGTCGTACTCTTCTTTTGCCAGGGCTGCAAGAATGCTACAGGCGCTGAACGGGAGAGCTGTCTATACGGATGAAAACGCAGCAGAGGCAAGCAGATGTGCGCACAAGTTGACACGCACGCTGACCCACAAGCACACACACATAAGTTGACAGGCATAAAGGCAGACTGACAAGACACTGACTCAGGAGCAGAGAAACGGGCAAACAGAACAAAAAAAGACAGCAAAAAGGAGCACAAATATACAAGTTATATCTAGCAGAGAAGCTCACAACCACAGACAGCCAAGACTTTATAAACTTTCTAAACATTTCACAGCTTTCCATAATTGAAGGTCCTGACGCATAATAAGAACGTATACATTACGAGTTATGGCATTAGAGAGAGTTTTATGTCCTCTCCGTATTTAAAATGCACAAAGAAAGCACAAGAATTCTTTCGGATTACTGAAATAATTACAAACCGAGTTTCCCCCCCCTCCGAGCTAGATCTTCCAGCTCGGGGTGCAGAGGAGGAAACCGTTGTAAAAATGCGGATCTCTGAAATGCATGTGAGGCGGCTTAATTGGGGCCAAATCTCAACGAAATCTTGTCATGTTTTCACGCCCTTAGGTGCATTTAGATAAAAGCACACAGCAAGTGGCATATCTAACTAAAGAGTGAGAGAGAGAGAGAGTAGACGGAGGCAAAGCGTGGGAGCTGTGCGAGTAGAGAGAGGAGCGCTGGCTTTCTCATGTTCTTTAGCTGCCGTTTGGAGGCTCGTTGCGTACAAAGATCTCGCCCTTGCGTTTGTTTCGCTGAAGCATGTATTATGTCTTTGATTCGTGCGTGAACACACGAATACACTTCAACGACTTATTTCTCCATAGTCCTTTTCAAATTTCTTATTAAATCAAATTAGGTTCAGCTTTTTAAAATTGAAGTGTCAAAGTGGTGGTTCTTTGCTAACATACAATCTTTGGCCAAGTACAGACACCTGCTTGCATAGAGCACATTAACCAGCCAAAGTTTCAGTTGTTATAAAGTGTTTGTCATTCCAACAAGTGATAGCGATGGTCAGTGCCAGCTAAAAGTAAGAACTTCACACTTCCTACATTGCTCTTTGCTAATAAAATAACTTCAGAACTCTCCCTGTGCCCTCAAACTGTTTCATTTAAAAAAAAAAAAAAAAAGGTCTCTAGCCCTCCCCTCCACACCGGCTTCCAATTTGTACCCTTTGTGTACGTTACAGCAGTGAGATTCGCTCTCCCCTCCGCCCCACCCGCCCTCCTCTGATCAGGCCCACGCTCGGACATCTGTCCGAGGATGTTTACCCAGGCAGTAAGTATGTTAGGGGAAATATTATCCTAGTTTTACCTTACCTTTCTTCTGTCTGAAGCATAAACACCAGCATTGCGAGGTGGGGATGGGAGAGGAGAGGCAAGGGGATGAGGAAAAAAGAAAAGGAGTGTAGAGAAAGGTAAGACAGAGTGGACCTGGGAGAGTAAAAGAGAAGGATGAAGAGTGGGGGAAAAGGGTGAGGAGTCAGCGATAGAGACGGAGGGTGAACAAGGGAGGGATAGAAATGAGAAGTAATTGGATTGGAGAAGATGTATTGGGGGATAGAGAGGAGGGAAAAAGTTGGAAGGGTGATGAGAGAAAGGAGGACGAGCGTGGAAGAAAGGTAAAGGAAGAAAAAAAAATGACGGAGGGAGAGAAGAAGAGTCGTTCAGAAGTATCTAACTTTGAGTGACAGTCTTTAAGTGACAGTTAATCAACCCTGACATCACTTCTCAATCAATTCGTGCCCCACAGTTCCTTGAGAATCACTTTAAAATGTCGCCACTGTCTTTTTCTCAGTCACTTAATAAGATGGAAGTACCGACCATTCTCCAATTTAAAGACTTTTCATTTTCTCAAGGTTAAAATACATTTTTTTCCTTTCTCTACTCGTAAATTAGATGTCTTTCCTTTTACGAAAAAACGTCTTAATAAGAACACGTAAAACTTTTGAGCTTCAGGGTCCAAGGAGCCCTAGACGTCTTTTTATGGTCTGTTAAAAATCAACAGACAGTTT
This sequence comes from Sebastes umbrosus, assembly GCF_015220745.1. Lineage (NCBI taxonomy): Eukaryota > Metazoa > Chordata > Actinopteri > Perciformes > Sebastidae > Sebastes > Sebastes umbrosus. Next base: position 14,918,861 of record NC_051287.1, read on the forward strand.
ACATGCATGCCTGTCTGGTGCTTGGCATTACAGGCGAACGCAGACGGGCACACACATGCTTGCCATGCACACAGACACACACACACACACACGTCTCTCTTTTTCTCGTTATCTCTCTCTATCTTTCTATCTCTCTTTCTCACACACACACACACACACACACACGGGCCTCTTCCCGTCTGGTGTTGCTTCCAGCCTAAAACCAAACCATGTGTGGAAGCTATCCTGTGCTGGCCTAAACTGCGTGCCCTGTTGGTGCGAGGTCCCTCCACTAGAAAAGGACTGGAAAGACCGCCCGTCCTCTGCGCTCTCTGTCTGTCTCAGAATTTGTGCCTCTCCTGTGTGCTTTTGACAGAAAGTGTCTTTTGCTCCAGATTGTCTGTTTTTTACTATTTCACCGTTTGCCTATTTCCCCCCTCATCTGCATGCCTGTGCCGTTCTGATTTGTACCCAGTCTGTTGTCTGCCTGTCTGTCTAGTATTCTTTCCCTCCCTTGAACTCTTTCCGTCAGTCTTTCTATTTGCATCCCCCCTCCCCATCTCTCCCTCCCGCTCCACCACCAACTAGGCATGAAAACGGTGCTCCATTAGGAGTGCCTGGGCTAAGCCCAGTCTGACACACACTGCTTTGATCAGCCGTGAGCTGGGCTAAACACCCCGCTAAACTCCCAGTCTGAGGAAGAGGAGGGGGGGGGGGTGTTGAGGGAGAGTAAAAGTAGCTAGCGAGAGTTGGGACCGGGAAGATCAAAACAGAGAAATGAGATGGAGACACAATAAAAAGGGAAACACAATAGACTGAAGAGAGGAGCTCAATTTCCCAAGCTGTCCCACAGTATATGTTCCCCCACCGCTCTTGTCTTTTATCACATTTTCCTCCGCATATATATATATTTTTTATCTCTCTCGCCTTCACTCCTCTTTTCTTTTTTTCCTCCACAACCTCCAGGTAGCCCTCTAAAGTGCATCGCTAACATTCTCCGCAGGTGCATAACTCACAGAAAGCTCACAGAGCGATGAGAGTGAATATGTGAAAAACACAATCAGATCAGACGTCGGAAAATTCGGAAAGTCCCCTAACAAATCTTTTGCAGCATCTTTCTCAGAGGGCAACTTGGCTGTCTTGTTAGTGAAATAAATATAGTGCTCACTCCAGCACACACACACACACACACACACACACACATGTTGTCTAGGAGAAGAGAGCAGAAGACAAGCCCAGAGAGAGAGAAGATATATAGAGACCAGACCTCCATAACTGACAGCAGTTAAAAGAGCCAGAGCTTTCCACAGATACTAAAAACCAGCAGCAGCAAAAGGACAAAAAGCTCCCGTCTTTTTCTCCCGAGGAGTGAAGAGAAAAGGGATTTCCGCTCACTGCTAATCAATCAGGCCGTGATAATGGCTCCCATGCCTAGCTGTCGACTGGAGGGGTCAAGGCATCCCGTGACCCGGCGCCCAGGGCCCAGGGGCCAAAGCCCCTCTCAGAATAGCACCCCAGGACGGACTCCCCGGGCTAATTGTCCAAGCCAGTGTCAGCCTTTTCAATGCCCCCCCCCCCCCCCGCCTCTCTTGCCCTCCCCTCCTTCCACTTTCTCCTTCATTCCTCTCTCTTTCTTGTCTCCCCTTTCCCTCCCCTCCTTGCAACTCTGCGATCCTCGCTCTTTTCTATGCAACTGAGGAATCTACTGTGTATACCGGCGTGTACCGGCGTGGGGGGAGAGAAAGTGGGATAGAGAGCGTTAAAAAAAGAGCATTAGGAGACATATAGAGAGGAGCTGCGGACAAGGGAGGAAAAGTTAATGAAAAGACAGGATAGTGAGAGAGCGTGTGTGATAGGAAGAGATCAGTGGCGGCAAACAAGAGCGAGCAGACCGGGGATGAAAAAGCCAGAGACGGCGAGTCTGTAGGACAGAGCAGGACAGACAGATACAGTTGGACAGAAGAGATAAGGAGGAGGAGGAGAGGCAGCGAGCTCCCCCCACCCACCACCACCACCACCACCACCACCCCACGACATCACTCATATCACTGGAACAGAGTGCTGTGTTCTATCCCCTTTCCATCTGCATATCAATGAGCCTCTATTAATCACAGCGAGAGCAGCGTGCGTCTCTGAGGGAAATCTGCTCGACATCAGTACGGCTGACCACCACCACAATGCAGCCGGCATACAAAACACAAAAAGACAGATAGGACACACACACACACACACACAGGAAAGCGGTCCGAAGCAAAAAACCCCACTCCAGCTCCGCGGCATTCCTCTCATTCCAAGCGCACGCTGCTAATTAACAGCATTTAGATCCCACAGACAGAGGGGACAGATTGATGGAGATGGAGAGGGAGAGGTATCCCGATGTTGCACCCGCTCTCTCTCTCTTCTGTCACCTTTTTTCCCCTCCCCTCACAGTCCCTTCCATCCAACTCTATCTCCCCTCTCCTCTCTCAGTCCCCCATGTCAGGTCAGCGCTGATGAAAAAGAAGAAGAAGAAGAAGAAGTCCCAAAAAAAAATAAGAAAAATATGAAAATCAATTGGCTACTCACTGGGAAACCTCCTCTTCTTTCTTTTTTGTTTCTCCTGATCTGTCACTCGTTATCCTCTTCTCCACTGTGTAGCAAGGTGGAGGGTGTCTATCCCGGCGCGTGTGCTGTGTCAGTCCGATAGAGGAAAGTTGCCGTCTGCGTGCATGTGTGTGTTTGTGTGTGTGTGTGTGTGTATGCGTGCGTGCGTGAAAGGAAGAGAGAGAGAGAGAGAGAACGTGTGCGTCTGTCTCTGTGTCTCGCACTGCTCTGAGTGAGCGAGCTGAGGCTGTTTTAAACAGGCTGCTCTCCCCATGTGACCAGCCCAGCCACAGGCAGGAATACATTACTGAGACACACTCTCTCTCTCTCTCTCTCTCTCTCTTTCTCTCTCTCCCCCCTTCTCTCTCTCTTGCCCATACACACGCCGTGTCCACAGTGCACCCCCTAGCCACCGCTCAGGGTAGTGGAGGGAACAGCCCACACACACACACGCACACACATAATATGTACACACACATTGACAAACAGGATGGCAGCAATGGGAGTTCGCGCTGTGCAATGTGTGCACACAAAAACGCTGCGTTATGGACACAGTGTTGATACCTTTCGAGAGCATCCCGGCGAACACGACAACAAAGAAAATGAATAAATCTAACACAATTAGAGACAATTCGTCCAATTAAATGCTTTTTCAATGTTCTTGACTTTTCCATCTCTAGCGTGGCGACGCTTCACACCTGGAAGCACTGACCTTTTTCAGTAATGAAAACCTTTTAAAGTTGACCTTCTGCTGCGAGGGCTGATACAATTGCATTACTGCTATTACACTTTAAGGAACAACAATGGAAAATGCCACAGATGAAGTGTTTTTCGAGTTGGCACCCACAAAGGACTACATTTTCTGAAGAAAAAAAAAAAAAAAAAAGCCACGTGCATTCTCAAATATTTAAAAGCCGGCGCACGACATGACGAAGCGGATTGAGAGGATGATGGATTGTCTCTTGAGAATGTATTCTTCGACAGATCGCCAAGGCTACAAAACGCCACAGATGCATCATTATTCTTTCTAACAAGTGCGGCGTTCAGACTGCGTGTGCAATGGATAGTTGATCAGCTCCTGACACATTTATCATTTACTGTTCAGGAACTTTCAGCACCATATTGCTGCTCTTAAGAACCTTGGACTGAAATAAATGGCTCCTGGAAGTCATTTATTATCACAATAATACCCGAGAGGGCAGTCCTTTCTGTGATCACAAGCACCATTCGCAACACCGGTTTAACACGGCACCTCCTAATGTCGACACGTCCAGGCCTGAGGCGTGTGCGTGTGCCAGAGCCCGTACAAAGCTATTTGACTCAGTGGTTTAATCTGAACTGGTTATGTGAGCTGCATGGTTAACTGCAGCTTTTTCTCCCCCCCCGTAATCTCTTTTTTTTTTAAACACTATATGGTTCGTCTATCTGGCGTAGACACATTTAAAAAGAAATAGTTATAAAAAAATAGTTATTTTTGTTGTGCCAGCCATCATTCCTATTGGTAATAATAACATGTCATACAATTACTAATGCGACAACATTACCAAAAAGAAGTCTGGAGATGCACCGACTGCAATCTACTTGGACGATTCACATTTTTTAAGTCTTAAGATTTTTTCCAAGTCCAATGTTATGTCTTTCTAAGAACTATAATTGACAGCACACACAAACATACAGTATGTGTAACTTTTCTTTCATGGAAAATTGAAATTCAATTGTATGTTCATTATAAAACACTGACTATTAAATGACTTACATTTTGTCCAACCTGCAACAAGAAAGTTAAAGGACCTTCTTTCACTCAAACAAATCTCAAAAATCAAAGTGCCCCATGTTACTGGACAAATAAAATCCAACTAAAAAATGAATTGCAGTATATCTCACTTTAACTAACATGTAAACAGGAGAAAACAGGTGCATCGTATCTATAACAACACACTTGATGTCATTTCCTCCACGGCTTATTTTGGACTTGCAGGTGTTACAAATTGCCTTGAGAGGTTTATGTCTTCTTCACTCACGCCGTTTAACTTCTGTGTGTGTGGCTGTACTGTGTGTCGCAGCTGCCACTGTGTGCGCGACATCCATGTTGCGTGCATCACCGTCTGTGGTGCCGTGTGTGCGACGTAACACCATCATGTGGCAGGTGTGTAAATTTGAACAGCGAAAAAAATTTGATGTATGAAACTGATGATTTAAAAAGGTGCTAAATGCGAGTGTGTGGGTGCTACGCTTCCATGACAACGCCGTCGGTCGGGACGGCGTTATCGGCTGCAACCGCCGTATGAGGTTCTAGAGCCAGAGCAGTGCAGAGCGGCGGCCGTGAGCTTGCCAGTGGTGCACGCTCACATGCATGAACATGTACTAAAAGCATGCACGGCTATGTAAACAAAGCACAGTGAAAGATCAGATTACAACACACACAGAGGGGGAGCGACTTCATTATCTGCTCAGGTAGACATTACTCCTCTATATCTTTACATAGCAAATAGTTGTTGTGCTGCCATATTAATGCTCTGGATATCGTATAGAGCACCTTTAATAAAAAGTCTGATGGGGCAAGAAACTGGAGCAGTCAGACAATCAGACTGGTTTAAAGCGAACCCAAATGTTAGCCAAACTGTTTGGAACAGATGGACAGTTTTGCTGTGTTTCCAAATCTCAGCAATTACTTTAGTGAGTATGATGTCATCATAACAGATAGAAATTATGGCCAAAACTATGAAATTTTCCTCGAAATGTGCTAATGGGATAGAAACAGTTCAGAAAAATCTTTAGTAGGTAACCAATATACATCATCTCATTGCCATATCACCCAGCACGGCTAGCAATAATGCACTTGAATGGGTGCCATGTATTGCATGTACCTCTGTTAGAAGCTGTCTGCCTACTGATGCTCACCCTCAAGTAGTGAAAGTCAGTATGAATACTTTCCCCACTCTTCTCTCAACATGTTTAACGTTTATTATGTTGTTATGTTTTCCTGCATGCTGTACAGTGCATAATTGCAAACAAAACAACAAAAAATACATATGATAAATATTTAGACATATTCCCACCCTCAGGCATTGAATTTAGCATTTCAGCATCAAAAATAGAATAGAATATACTGTCCTAATGATACTATGTGTGTTTGGAGTCTGGTGTTTTAAAGGCTCTTCATACCCATGGTCCACCCACAGAGGTGTTTTCACTTATTGTGCCTAATTAGGCCTCTTTTGATGACTGTTTGGGCGTGTACAGACTGTGTTTGATTGACATCTCTCTGACCCTACTATAAGTTTTGTAACACGTGTTAGGGCGGGTGAGTTACACCTTTGTTATGTTATTGGTTCATGTAATTTGGTGACCGTTCAGCCCCGACAAAATGAAGCAAACTTTTTTTAAACGGAAACAGTGGTGCGTTAAACCCTGTTGTGTTACGCAAGTGCACTGCCTCTTTAATACAGCAAGTTAACATACACGCCGCTGCTGATTCGAAAACACCTCTGACACACACGAGACACACAAATGAGAGAAAACGTACCTCAAAACCAATTGCACACCGTTGGAACTACAGGAAACATGCTGTTCAACCCGGAAAACGTAGCAGAATGGTGCACGACGTTTTCAGATTGAGTTGAGCGCGTCCCAGAGGTAATTCCATTCCAGGCATAGCTCTGCTCGATTTCAACCTGAGCAGAGGTCTCATCAACCAGAATAAGTGGAAAACACCTGTGTGGGTTTGAGCATCAGAGAAGAGGATAATCATTTTAAAACATTACACCTACTCCAACATGAAAAATATAATATTAAAGAAAAATGAAAAACCAAATGTGACACTTGTAAAAAGAGAAAAATACAGATGTAAGACAGTTACAGGATCCCTCATTGGTACTTTTTGACCTTCATAATTATTGGACATCTATATTTGATAGGTTCTCTGAGGTCTTTGGAGTCAAATTCACCACTTCTCCTTTGATTTCAGTTTTCGGTGTAGTACCAGAGGACGTTCTCCTTTCCAGATATTACTCGAATAGTATTGCTTTCTCTTCCCTAATTACTAGGCTACTTATACTCATGAAGTGGAAGCAGGAGGCCTCTCCCACCCATGTCCAGCGGGTTGCAGAATTTATGAGGTTTTTACACATGGAAAAAATAAAGTGTACAGGTAAATTTTATAAGACATGGCAGCCATTTCTGACATGTATGAAAACTCTAAAAAAACTGTACTATTCCGTATCTGATTCTCATTCAAACCAAATTACAATGTGACTATATGTATTTATGTTTTTTATTATGATATTTTTTTTGCTGATTGTTTATGTATGTTTGAGAATATATATGTATATTAATATTATGTAACCCATATTTTACCCATACTGCGGTTCATGTGCTAATTATGCTCTTCGTTTTACTTTTTATTTATTATTTTTATTTATTTATGTTTTAGTTTTATTTATTATTTTATTTACTTATGTTTTAATTTTATTTATTATTTTTATTTATTTATGTTTTAGTTTTATTTATTATTTTATTTACTTATGTTTTAATTTTATTTATTATTTTTATTTATTTATGTTTTAGTTTTATTTATTATTTTATTTACTTATGTTTTAATTTTATTTATTATTTTTATGTATTTATGTCTTCATTTTATTTTTTTATATTTATATGGGCTAATATAATATTTATTTATGTCACCTGCATATTATGGACCACTGTCCTTATTACAGCCATTGGGATTTTATCATCAAGCCACTTGATGAATCTTGGGTCATTATAGTCTGTTGCTGTGTTGGATTAAGAGCATTATATTGTGAAAAAGAGATACAACTGAATGTCACTCAGACAGACTTTTACAAAAGGTCTTGACAGCCCAAAATAAGAACAAATAAAACCATTTCTGTGCTATATTCTTTAGACATTTTGCCATTTTAAGGGTCAACAAGGAGACTGACATTAAGACTGTCTACAGCACATGGTGACAATGACAGATGTGACGTCATGGCACCCCAAAAAAAAAACAATAGTGCCACAACAGAAAGCTGTAACTGTTACTCACCATTAGAATAAGCGAGGTTGTCAGTCTCAGGATAAATAGCATTCAAGTCTCTTCTGAAATTCTGCTCCTCTTATGTTCCGTTCAAATGTTCTTAAATTCTAACTAAATGTGTCTTACTTTACGTTACTTCTACTTCTGGCGTAGACTTTAATGGTTTTCAAAGTTTGCAAGCTAATAGAATCTGACGTGACATCTGGTCCGACCCACCTGCACACACGTGCCGTTTAAACGTCTCATTATATTTAAAGGGCCAGTGTGCAGGCTTTAGTGGCACCTCACCCATCACTTTCCAAGCATGTAGAGAAGCTACAGTAGCCTTCAGGTAATGCAGAAGGCCCCCTCTCTAGAGCCAGTGTTTGGTTTATCCCATAGGTCAGGGGTCAGCAACTTTTACTATCAAAAGAAAAAAAGAAAAACCCTGTCTGGAGCTGCAAAACATTTGCAGTGAGGTAGGGAGGGGAAAAAAATCTGAAATTTCGAGAATAAAAAACGAAAAAACGAAAAAAAAGTTGTAATATTACAAGAATAAAGTCATAACTTAACGAGAAAAAAAGTTGTAATATTACCAGAATAAAGTCATAACTTAACAAGAATAAAAAGTCGTAATATTATGAGGATAGAGTCATAACTTTACGAGAAAAAAGTCCTAATATTACAAGAATAAAGTTATAATATTACGAGAAAATAGTCGTAATATTACGAGAATAAAGTCATAACTTTACTAGAAAAAAAGTTGTAATATTACCAGAATAAAGTCATAACTTAACGAGAAAAAAAGTTGTAATATTACCAGAATAAAGTCATAACTTAACAAGAATAAAAAGTCGTAATATTATGAGGATAGAGTCATAACTTTACGAGAAAAAAGTCCTAATATTACGAGAATAAAGTTATAATATTACGAGAAAATAGTCGTAATATTACGAGAATAAAGTCATAACTTTACTAGAAAAAAAGTCGTAATATTACAAGAATAATCATAACTTTACGAGAAAAAAAGAAAACTTGTAAAATTACTACTACTATAGTACTATACATATATATACTAATATTATGACTTTATTCTTACAATACTATGACTTTTTACTGGAGCCGATCCCAGCAGACATTGGGCGAAGGCAGACTATCACAGGGCTGACACACAGAGACAGACAACCACTCACATTCACACCTACGGGCAATTTAGAGTCAACAATTAACCTAACCTGCATGATTTTGGACTGTGGGAGAAAGCCAGAGAACCCGGAGAAAACCCACGATAACACAAGGAGAACATGCAAACTCCTCACAGAAGGGCCACAAGCCGGGTTTGAACCTGTGACCCGCATGCTGTGAGGTGTCAGTGCTCATATAAAATATGGCTACATTAATTAAAACATTTAAAATAGCCATTTTCACTTCATTGAACACTCATTTTGTATTAATAAATTATCAATATTACCCTATGGCCCCTACACCTGCAGGAGCTGTTACAGAGTAGCCTACCACAGTTGAAGACAGTCTTCCTCCAGTTGAAGTTTAGACTAAACTTAGACTTCAGTAAGTGACAATTATGACCACTGCTGCAGCTATATCCAAAGTGTGAACCGGGGAAAACAAAAATTAGCATATTCCAGGCAGAGTTTACTACATTCGCTGAGCTTGAGGCTACAGTTTTGTAAATTACAATTTACAGTTGCTTGTGAGAGCGGCCCAGAATCCTATCAGATAGAACTGAGTGACAGTAAATATAGAGCAGCAGTACACCAAGGGGAGGGGTTTGCTCTTTTGATCCCAGACATGAAACTACAGCTCTGCCTCCGGGCCAAGCCGAAGTGGATTGACTGATTTGAAATGCTCTCTAAGGTGAACATCAACAAATTACCATAAGTCCCACCTGACAGACAAACACTTTCACTCAATTTGGAGAGTATCCGTAGCTGCTGATGGAAGGTATCAAATAAAAGTTGCCACCGTCAGGGTCCATTTAGAACAAGTAGGTCAGATAGTCTCTACAGAGACATCTCTAAATATCACGCGCCATATTTTAGGACCGTAAAGCAGGTTAAATGTTAGCCTCTTGTGAAAACACAGTGACAAATAATTTGGTTAAAGTCGAATTATGCATTTAAGGCATTACATTTTGCAGCGTTTTGATTTATTGCAGGTGCAAGATGTTCCCATCCAACCACAGGATGCAAAACCGCCGTCTAAATCCTTACTATTTGTGTCAGCATAGTGTGTGCCAAACTGAGCGTCCTTGAGGCCGGCACCATCTCCCAAACATTTTCAGAGGTTGCTGTTCTGTAGCTGACCCTGAGCTCACAGCCCAGCAAAAATAAATATTTTAGTATCACTCCATCATTAGCACCATAGTATCACAGCCTGCTCTTGTGTGCATTTCTTTTTTTTTAAATGCAAATAACATGTCCTGTACACAAAAAATAATACTCATGTTCATGTCCTTAGGGATTGCATGGAGAAAAAGGCAGTAGTTTGAGACTGAAATGTTATGGTGGAAAGTGAATGCATCAAGGCTGAGCTGCATACATTCTTGCCTACAGCCAGGATCAGGACCTGACTTGGGTTGAATGACCCAAATGGAAGAGTCACTGGCCTCTTGAACTGCTGAATGTCTAGTTTGAAGTCCCAAATTGGGTTAAAAAAAGCTATTGTCAAGCAACTGTGAAATCTGTATGGACTCCAGTAAGAGTAGCTGTTACCAAGGCAACATACATTTTTTTATTTATTTTTAGTTTATTTCTCAGAGACGGTGCATGTTAATACATAATTGTGTATAAATTAGCCAGGAGGGTATAGTTTTCATCCGTAGTCCCTGGCCAGGTGTGAAGTTGGCAGCAAAAATCTGCCAAAAATCAACAAACAAGTTGCACCTACCCTTACAAAAAATAAGTTTATTCAAGTGTGCTATTAGTATACTTCTTTTAAACCTTAAAATAAGAGAGTGTGCGTTCAGATTACATTTTATATACTCATCAGAGATGAATTTAACAGAATTATACTTAAGTATACTTGGCTTATAACAACATGTATACAGAAAAGTCTAAGTGTACTTGGCTTATACTGAAAAGTATACAGAAAAGTGTAAGTATATTTGGCAAAGTACTTTAAGCTCACTTAAAGAAAATTTACAAGTATACTTCCAGTATAAACTACTAAACTAGTAGTTTCCTGAGAGTATTCTTTAATGTGTACTTTCATAAACTAAAAAGCGGGCTACAAGTACAGTAATTAGGATCTTTTTTTTTTTTACCCCAATTCTATATGGCTTTGAATTAATTGAAATACAGTTTTACAGACATTGGGATAATGTGAGAAAAGGTGGACTGCATAAAATGACTGTCTTACTGCAGTCTCTGCAGTTGTTTTATAGCATTGTTTGACATCCTCTGAGGCCAAGAGAATTAAAGGGGGTTTTATCAGATGAACTGTTTTTATCTCCTAGCTGAATTTGCATCGAGTCCACACAAAATGCACAAATATTTACTCATATTATGTATGCAAAGAGAACTCACCGTATGTAAATAACATATTAAACAGGGATTGTGATGTTCCTAGATAGCACAGCAGTCATCAATCAGAAAGGCTTGTGTAAAAACCTCCAGATAGACTGGGGCAAAAAAGGAAACCAAAACATAATTCCTTGCTCACCCACAACAGACCTGATCTCCACAGTGGTTGTGGAACAGGGCTTTAATGGATCAGTCTTTTCATCCACTTTTAGACAGTGTTGAGGAGGATGCGAGAGCTCCGATGGGAGATGTGATTTTTTTCTTTCTACCATTGATCTATGAAAATAACCCATGATTTGCTGTGAAATATTGACCGTCCTTGGTGTGTGCAAGAAGAATTCCCTGTGATAGGCATTATTGATTATTCTCCTCCGTTTTGAGGGTATTTGTGATGGTGGTACTCAGGAACCTGACTGAGTCAACTGCTCTCCTAATTGAGCCTGTGAAAGCCTTTGAGAAGCCATTAGAGTACTGCGGGTAGTTGAGGTGTTGCAGTACATTTAGGTGTTTAAAAAACAACAAAAACAACATACTTATAGATACACATATATTTTTGTTTTATTGTTCATAATAAAACAATTAAGAAAAAGAAAAACATACGCGGACATACGAACAAACACGCAGTTGTAAGTAAAGAACATAGACTGTATATAAGAAGTGGACGTAGTCACCGTGATATTACCCATTGGTTTGCGGACTGCCGTTTTGAGGTCTTGAGTTTGCCGTTTTAAGCTGTCGCCATCTTGGTTTTCGGCCGGAGTTAAGAACAACCGAATGCTCAATAAGACATTTTAGCTGACCAAAATGCTACAATTAACTTTCATGAACTGAAAACATACTGTGAAAGGGTTAAAGTTGTAAGACGAAAATGCGGACAACTCCCAGACCGGACAACACCGTGGTAGTGACCTGTCAATCACAAGGTAGCCACGCCCTAAATCATACCCTGCTTTGTTGTCTATTTGATTCTAAATGGGACCATCATTTACTAAATGAACATCATGCTGTATTGAAGAAGACTTGAAACTAGCGATTGAGACCATAAACTCATGTTTACAATGTTTACTGAGGTAATAAATCAAGTGAGAAGTAAGTAGGATCATTTTCTCATAGACTTCTATACAATCAGACTTATTTTTGCAACCAGAAGAGTCGCCCCCTGCTGGCTATTAGAAAGAATGCAAGTTTATGGCACTCCCGCATTGGCTTCACTTTTCAGACCCCGAAGGTTTCCCACTGGTAAACGCTCCAAGACTTATCTTTCTGTGCTGGGTTTCAAACACAGAAAAAGATACAAGATAATAAATACATTTGACTTGGAGTTACATTCAGGAAGGTAGGGGTTTAAAGCTTAGCTCTAATGTAATCCTTAAATGGTTTCCAAATTATCTCAAAGTTCTTCTGCATCGCCTCCCTCAGCCACTGAGTCCAGCTCGATGGGTGGGGTGACTTCCAGTGGAGAAGCATATTCTTAATGATATCTAATAAAGTCAATGAGGAATGTTACCCTCTGGTAACCCTCTCCACTGTTTGCTAAATAAATACTTTACGGTTGTGGTTTTTGTCATCCTTACTTCTCGGTCTTTCATCACTAAGGACCAGTATTGTGATATTTGACTTGATACACTGCCTGGAAATGGAGGCTGGGAATGTACCTGTTTTGGGCTGTGTCTTTTGTGAAGAAATATAGCAAAAACATGCATTATATTTGTATTTAACTAGTGTATGTTTGAGTGAATGTTTAAAGCTTAATTGACTGATTTGTTGACCACAAGGGGGCAGATTGATTTTTTTTCTTCTACCAGTCCATATGGGCGACTCATATGGACTGGTAGAAGAAAAAAATGAATAAAACGAAGCTAAAAGCTGCAGAAAGCAGCAAACTGTATATAATATATATTTATATTTAACTGCTGCAAGCTGGTTTGAAATTGTATCTTTGGAGCTCCATTGATCGATTGCTTGGCCACTACTAGGGGTCCAAGATACTCACAGAGCCTTTGGGAGTCACCGATATGGACTGACACACCAAAACGATCAATGGGAAGTGGCTAAACACTGCAAAAAGCAACAACCTGTAGCGGTGAATCTGTGAAATCTGCAGCACTAGCATACCCGTCACATTACAGCATCTAAACAGTCTCTTTGTAACCAAATGCTGCCAAATTCTATTTTTAAAAACCCATCAAATTACACTTTTGAGGACATCATCATGTTTCATTATTATTCTAATTTTTTGTAATTTTTCTGCCTTGTAAATGTATTATTTCAAACCCATAATTGCAACACATTTACAGTGAACACATATCTAAAATGTGCTTAATATATGAGTCCCAGGGTCAGGGTCACACCTCTTCATAACCGAGAATTTACTTGAATTGTTAGAAAGCTACATCTGATTTTAATATGACTCATGCAATTATGCTAATTTCTGTTTTTTAAGATGAGGGTTTTGCCATTGTCATGGAAACATCTGTAGAACAAAACAAGTCCAAAAATAATAACAGGAAAACTGTCAAGTCAGGTCAGGTCAAGGGATTAGAGAGGGCCTGCTCCCCACTGATAAACAGAGTTTTCAAAATGGTAGTTACCTTCCAAGCCGTGCCAAGTCTCTTAAGTTGCAATCCCTGCCACATTGTCTTGCAGTGATAAGAACAAATACATTCTAAACAATATTAGCTTACAATGAAGTGTACACGTCCCTTCTGTGGACGATACATGAAAGCTGAAATTCAGCTGAATGCTAATCTTGCCCTTAGTCCCTAAATGTCATCCTAATAGGTTTATACTAAAATTAAATGGCTAATTCGCATTCACAGAGTGTGCTGAACAAAGTCCCGGGGACTATTGTGGAGAAAATCTCGAGTTTGAAATTCAATAATGTGAATTACAGGTCATGAGTTTATTCTCTGCCATGCACTAATCCTACCAGGAGATAAGAGAGTAAAATTAATGTTTGAGCACAACTGATTCCGTCGTTCTCTGTAAGGTTTTAATTCTCAGCAGATGCCAAACTCTGCCTCGGGCTTGGTATCTCATTTGAATATAATCACCTTAATGAAAGCATTGTGGATATGTGTTAAAAGACGTGCAAATTATTACCTAAAAATAGGCTTTCTAAGGGTAATTGTTGGAGTGGAGGGAAATCACAACAGAGATTTACACAAAAAAGACTAATCCGACTAAATGGCTACTGGCATGTAAGAAAAGGTATAATCATATTCATCATATGAAATCCCACCCTGAATACATATAACATTATATAAAGCAAAATACACGGTCACACATTGTAACACCAGCTCTACGATCAAAGGTGGAGTCAGTTAAGGAGTTTCCTCAGGCTTAACTTATTTCCATTTCTGCACAATGAAATCTATATTATAGATATTTATCTACATATGGCTCTCAGGTTCCTACTTTTAAACTTACAGCTGTTTGAAAAAGCAACGAGAACACCAATTCCCAGTAAGGTAGCACTGAAAGCTCGAACACGACAATTGACCTGGGGGGGACAAAGCTCGTTTAACTCAACAAAGGAGAAGTCTCGCCACAGCATCACTTAATTAACCCATCACCTTGTAGGGAGACACACTGGACAATTTACGACTACAGACCTGCAGAGGAAAGTCTGTGTAAACATGGTATTGATTATAGCGCCTGGAATCATTATTCTTACCACACTTTGTAGTGAAGAAGGACTAGAATCCAGGGTATTGCTTTTGGGGGGTATCCCTACGAGGGGGAAGAAAAGAAGGAGAATTTTTGTCGTCAATAATAATCATAAGGGATTTTGGTTTAATAGCATCTTTGGTTTCCAGACGCTGTGTACACAAAGTGAACAGATAACCCACCAGTGCAACAATGAAAACCAATGAGCCGACACACATATACATAATTCTGAAAGGAGACAGAATAAGTTAGCAAACAAAACAGTGGTGTGGTTCCAAAGCCAAGCTTAAACAAAATGAGTTTCTAATTATAATTACTAAATATATAATTACTCACTCACTCATCTTCATCTCCGGGGTCGGGTCGCAGGGGAAACAGCTTCAGCAGGGGACCCCAAACGTCCCTTTCCCGGGCCACATTAACCAGCTCTGACTGGGGGATCCCGAGGCGTTCCCAGGCCAGTGTGGAGATATAACCTCTCCATCTAGCCCTGGGTCTTCCCCGTGGCTTTCTCCCAGCTGATCGTGCCTGGAACACCTCCCTAGGGAGGCGCCCTGGGGGCATCCTTACTAGATGCCCGAACCACCTCAGCTGGCTCCTTTCAATGCAAAGGAGTAGCGGCTCTACTCCGAGTCCCTCACGGATGACTGAGCTTCTCACCCAATCTCTAAGGGAGACGCCAGCAACCTTCCTGAGAAAACCCATTTTGGCCGCTTGTATCTGCAATCTAGTTCTTTTGGTCATAACCTATCCCTCATGACCATAGGTGAGAGTAGGAACGAAGATTGACCGGCAATCCATCGGTTTCCTGCTGAGAACCATGGCCTCAGATTTAGAGGTGCTGATCCTCATTTCAGCCGCTTCACATCATATACATCATCTTATACTCATGATCTATAATTTGTGTTGTGTTCCCACTTTCTAATAGTCACCTTAACAATTAAATTCCGTGCAAGCATCAGCGGAAATCCTCAAAAAAGGTCTGTGTGGTTTCACAACAAAAGACGTGTTGCGTCATATTGTTCTTGAAAGTTTCACCCCCCCCAAAAAAACAAAACAAATGTCCATCTTTTGTTGCAGTCCTTGAAAGTTACAACATACTTGCATCATCTTTAGCTAAATATTAAATTTCCCTGGTGTGTGTGTGTTTGGGTCAGTGAGAGAGAGCATATGTGTTCATGTTTGACGTTTCACATTGTTTATGTGTCTTTCGTTTGACGATATGTTGAGACAAAGAGTGTGTGTGTGCGAGGGGTGAGATTGAGCGCACATGTGTATTTGGATTTCCTTGGGAGAGATAGAAGGGGACAGTGTGTGTGTGTGTGAGACAGAGTGAGAGAGTGTATGATAAATATTCAGTGTTTATCAGCATGTTTAGGGGTGTTAGCATGAGGTCAGGGAGATAGATTCCTCCGCACTGGGAGACCGCGGATGGAAAGCAACAACACACATTTGGGCCCCGCGGCACTTGATTCCCAGAATCACAAACAGCATCCGGCCTACAAGCCTCCATCAGCGTTAAGCCAATATTTATTTGCTCTGATAAAACGAACACAAAATGTCATTGTTCGCCATGCGCGGTGTGTTTGCCTGTTGGACTGTTTGCCTTCCGAAAATTGGAACTCTTTAGCGGTGATATGGCCGCAGGCCGTGCACTGGTGTCATTATGTCAAACGTCTGTTCGCATCTTCCTATCTACTAACAAGTTAGCCCAAAGAGGCGATACCGGGGGGGGGGTGATTATACAATAGTGATTCGTATTTCTTTTCTTTTTAGAAAACAAACATGTTGATTTAAATGTCTAGAGTCGTTGTGAGTCAAAGTTCATTATCACAGTGGGTAAATGGAATTGAATTTAAAATGAAACACAACGTGATCAATGAATGAATGACTGAATGAATGAATAAATCAATCAATGTTGACTTCAAAGTTCAACACCTCACCTAACTCAGACCTAACTTTTCATTAATTTAGGTGTTCAATTATTCCTACTGTTGATTAATTTGTAATTTAGTAATGCAAATAGTGTAAAGAGTAGTTGATTACTTGTAACTGTTCTGAGATCACCACACATTTTCAAAGCAACAGCAACAAAAACAAAGCAACCAACCTCAGGATTATGTGATGACGTAAATATATATTATGACATTTGAGTGAAATCTATACTTCTCTCATTACAGGTGGTGTTCCGTTCATCTCTCTCCAAGTGAGACTGTGCCACGTTACATTTGATATTCAGAAGTTTTAATAAAACATTATTATTCCTTTAACATAACCAAAAAAACAAGTTATTCTCACAATATGGCATACTTGACATTTCCCCTGGCTAATAAAAAAAAAAAAAATATATATATATATATATATATATATATATATATACTATAACTGATTCAGTGAGAAATAATGCAGTCTCATCATTTCCCCCTCTCCATCCCCCTCTTTTATTCTTTCCCTCCCTTTTTCTCTCACCCTCTCTCATTATTGCTCTCTCCCTCCTCATCATTATTTCTTTCCCTTTCTCCTCTACTCTCATTTTTTTCCCTCCTGCTCTGCCTTCCTCGCTCTCTGTTGCCCTCTCTGTTGCTGCCTGCTGACGGAAGCAGCAGGAGGATTTTCTCAGAAACATTTCATGTCTTATCCGATGCGAACAACATAAAATGTATAGGCGTCAGAGACTAGTCTGGCCTTCTAAATGTTTTTATGTGCTCCCATATCATGGCTCATTGTAATTACAGGGAGAAGAGGAGGAAAACAAGTGGGCTGGCAGGTACACAAAGTGGACAAAATAACAGGAACACTTTACAAATTCAGGATCCAATTCATGATTCCTGTTATTACTTTTGGAGCTCTGCATGGCCAGGCAACTACCAGCATTGGGCACGGCTGGTTGGACCTCGCTTCAGGCTTAAAACTAAAGGAGACCTTTGAGATTTTGGCCTCTAAAATTTGGAACACAGCGCCTTTGGATTTGAGATTTGTGGACACCCTTAAAAAGGCAGCTCTTTAGACTTTGTTTATTTATTTATTTGTTTCTCCCATTCTTATATTCTATGTCTCTTGCTTTGGTCTTTTATTGTGAAACGCTGTGTAACATCCGTAGAAAGGTGCTATACAAATAAAATGTACTTACTTACAATCCAATATGCCAATACCATAAACTTAACCGAGAGTTAAACCAACAATTTGTTGATGCAATCCGAATCAAACTTAGACATTTGATGCTTCAGAAAAGCTATATTTATTTCACATCTGTCTGAACAAGGCAGCAACCTACGGGGTCTGTAAAGTGAAGCCAAAGTGGAAGTGCCTTAAACTTGCATTCTTTCTAACAGCCAGCAGGGGGCGACTCCTCTGGTTGCAAAAAGAAGTCTGATTGTATAGAAGTCTATGAGAAAATGAGCCTACTTCTCACTTGATTTATTACCTCAGTTTGTAGACATGAGTTTATGGTCTCAATCACTAGTTTCAAGTCTTCTTCAATACAGCATGATGTTCATTTGGTAAATTATGGTCCCATTTAGAGTCAAATAGACCATAAAGCAGAGTATGCTTTAGGGCGGGGCTACCCTGTGATTGACAGGTCGCTGTTTTTGTTTTTCAACTTTAACCCTTTCACAGTGTTTTTTCAGTTCATGAAAGTTAATATTAACATTTTTGGTCGGCATCTAACAATAAACAAGTTTTTAATTATTTTGAAAACTATGATCACTGTCATTTAAAAAGCAACAATATACCTAATAATAGTCGAACAATAAAGCGTATTAATATAGCACTAAAATCAGCGTAAATTAAGTAATTTGCAAAAGAAAAAAAAGAAAAAAAATTCCATATATCGCGCTGCTGAGCCAATCATTATCACCGCAAATTCCTTCACTGCGACAGCCCTAGTCAGGACCAACTTTTTTGTGTCCAGATGTGAGGTGAGTCCCCATAATGGGATTGTGTGAACATGTTTTAACATGTCCTTATCCCTCAAACAGCCCGTTGAAGATTGGCCAAGGGTCCTCACTTTCAAAAAATGTCCCTGCTCCCAAGATCTAATCCCCAAATTGGTCCTCACACACACCTATGTCATTTTCACTAATAGAAGATGAAGGTAAAGTGCATGACCATATCTATACAGACAAGCACACGAGTTATACGAAGTTCATCTATAGTTTGAGCTTATGAAGCAGCCTTTTAGTCATGCATTTGTTGATGATAAGGTGATGTAACATGTTCTCTAGTTGTGGGTTTTCTGCCTATTCATCTCCCGTGGAGGCTGTATCTATTTTGCCGTGATGAGCAGCGACAAGTTTTTTCTGACGGACACATGCAGCGATGTTCCTAATCAGTCTGTTAAACACTAACCGGATTAAGGATCGTTTTCGATTGCTTTCGCTCTGTACATTTTCAAACATGATTTGATTCCAACCCAAATGTCACCAGTCAGGGCCATTACGAAGAGGATTTACATGCAATCAAGTTGTCTCTCCTCTGACAGCACCAATCATATGCATCACAACAGAGAGTTTTTTAATTCAGCCAGCAATTCATATAGGCTTATCAGTAAAATGAAACCCTCATGTAAGACAAATCACCTCATATGACACCGCTGTGCACTTTGGCGGCGTATCAGGCACCCTGCCGAGTCTCTGTTAAATTAGGAAGGCGCCAACAGGGCAGATAGCTTTGACTTTGAGTGCAGACGTCTTTTTGCAAACTTGATTTTGAGCGATAGAAACGCTGAAGCTGTGGTAAATTGCGCCTCAAAACCGACTAATATCCTGACAGAAGATTTCCTCTCCTCTAATCCTTTTGATGACTATGATTACTGCCAATCAAAGAGAAGGCAGACACAGGTGCCCAGTCAGTTTGTTTTTTCTCCAGAGATATGCGGTTATAGAACCTGAGAGACATATCACAGCTGCCGCGGAGGCAACGCCATTATTAATTAATAGAATGATGTCAGGTGAGTCATCTAACTGGGCGTCACATATCAAAGCCTGAAAGTATTGATTAGTCTCGTCATAGTGTGACCACAAGGCTGAATCGGGGACATTTTTCGAAATGGGCTTACAGTGACCTTTCCGCAATTCCATCAAATCCACTTGAAGATCCTGATGACAATCTAGATAAACACTGTAGCTTCAACTGCATTGTTTCAAATAGATGCTCTGTTGTTTTGTTCCTCATGGTGTGCTATCTATTTATTATACCGAAACCAACAGCTCAATCATGATCATCCCGACCACCTGTCCAGCAGCGTGACAAGCTCCGGAAGAACAGATGATGTGACACCATTTTTTTTAAAGTGACTAAATCAGATGCCAGTTGGCGGCAGGATGTTTTCTTTTTGTTTGTTGTTGTGATATGCTTATTCTCTGAGTGTCAAATAGATGTCTTACAGCAGATTATTTCACGAGCGTTTCAAGTATCCGGCGAGTGCCAAAACATGTGGGTTGGCAGCATTTAACAGTGGCTCTGTGACGGCCTCCCATCTGAGCTTTAAAACAGTTAATACAGTGAACATTACAGCATGAATGCAGCTTTTTACGGCCATTTATAGCAAATGGTGATACACTTAGATTTGGTGAAAAAGGGGTCAGCTCTTCAAGGGAGTTCTCGATGAATCCCGGCAGCAACTAAATGACACCTTAAGCACATATATGAGCATTAGATCTGGGTAAAGTCAACAATACCAAAAGCTGAACACATGAAGAAGAAGAAGACGGGGTGGTGGAAGGACAACCGGCGAGGTGTCTGTAGTAGTCGGTATGAAGTGTCCGATTATAATGGCTGCTCTGCACAAGTGTATGACTGTGATTGGATGTCAGCTGGTAGCCAAGCAGCAGATGAATGAGCCGCTGATTTTCAAGCATGAATGAAGCCGTTGATCAGTCTGCTATGGAAGTGCGACTCCAGCCGTCTGCCCAAAAATCACCCAATTAGTCACAAAAAATCCATTGCTGAGTATTCATATTTTTCTATTTTTGAGACCTGTCTTATCTAGTTTGGCGATCCACGCTGTTGTCATACACCGTTCGTAGCTATACCTACGAAAAGTAGTGCACTATAATTTGTATATAAACCACGTAATCAATTTGAATCCACCTAATCGTGAGCCAGGACAGGTGACGTAGAATAAATAGCGATAAAGTCTTCCGAGACTTCTTCTCCTGCCAAGTGTTCTTAAGACTTCCGTACTTAAGCAACGGCAATTATTTTAACCCAAACGTTGACTTATTTTTCACGTAACTTCCGTACAAAAAGCAACGCCACTTCCGGTTATTTTAACCCAAATCATTATCTTTTCCTAAACCTAACCATGTGGTTTTGTTGCCTTAACACCGCAGGGGCTTTCACAGGCACACTAAATTTTTCGCAAGATATCATACGAACTGTTGTATGAGGATACGTTGAGTGAACACACTTTGCAATTGTAGACACAAAATGACCATTTTCTTTGTCACTTTCAAAGTTTGGTTAGTATTTCACTGCAGCTGAATTTAATATTTTCATGTCAATAAAATACAATGTCACTTACCCCGAAGCCAAAAGTAAAAAATACTGTAAAATTATTTACCAGCAGATAAACACTGCGATGAAAAATCTCATCTTTAAAAAAATACATATTCCATGCAAAGTAAAATGATCAAGGCAAACGCAATATAGAGAGGCAGTGCACCTTTGACACAGATCACAGCAGCTGTTGTTGTCTAAACACGTTATATTATTAGTATGTATCATGTTGGCAAACTCATTTTAGTAACCTTTAGTCACAGGTATGACGGGATGATGCAAGGGGTTCAACAAATACAGTACTGTATAATAGGAACACATTCTCTAATAAAACAACAGGGGGAGAGAAAGAGAGACATTTGGTTCCAGTGTGCCATGCCAAATGAGGCGCAACATTTTTCTCCTCAACAAAATCCAGATTTGCAGAAAGCCTAACTCTGAGTGCTTGAAAGTAAATCATCTTTAACATTGAACTTGTGACTCTGTTTCATGAATTTGTTTTTCCATTTCTCCGCAATATCCTCGCCACTTCTAATTATTCCCGTTTCGGGAGTGAACTCTAAAGTGCAGTCCTATTTTGAACCGACAATCTAACGAGGAGCCTCTCCACAATCTCCATCCCTACCGCCACTAAACCACTGAAGATTAAAACCTCTCGTTAGCCCTATATGCTGAATATGTCTCCACAAAGGGGGCCTATTGAAGTTAAAAGCAAAACAGTGAACAAGATTAGTCCAGCGCGTGTCGCCAGCCGCCTGCTCTGTTTGTCAGCTCCAATTATCCGTAACACTCAGCCTTAATCCTCATTGCAATTAAAATTCCAATTAGAATTGGAGGAACATATCCAGACGCACAGAGCAGGAAGGGGGCTTGGTAAATATTGGCCTACCACATGCAGTGTCAACACTCCAGAGTCGCAGTAGGAGGACATACGGTAAAATACTGGGGGAATCATCTCAGAATATAAAATGCTCAATGCATATGCAATAGCCTATTAGCAGCATAATGTTGGATAAATAAGGGTACATTGATTTCCTAAATGAAGTAATTGGATAAGGATGATTGCATTAGCATATTTTAGATAGCAAAGCAATCACTGAAAAATTCATTTTCATCTCATTATCTGCCATTGATAACTAATCTGATAAAGAAAGTGAATACTTGCATTTTCTTATAAGCTTTTCAATGCTTAGCGTACTGTATATTATGAATTTTGTTGAACATATTGGCACGACTTACATACAGAAGTCATATACAGAGTTCAGTTACAAAAGGCTACAACTGCACTATTACAGGGTTTGTTAAACCTGCAGTAGGCAGAATGTTTTTGGCATCATTGGGCAAAAATTCCATAATAACCTTTCAGCATATTGTAATTCAAGTGCTCTGAGAGATAACTAGACTTATGCACCTCCTCATGGCTCTGTTTTCAGACTTTAAAAAATCTAGCCCGTGACGGGAGACAGGTCATTTCAGAGAGAGAGCGTTCCTATTGGCTGTGCTCCGACTGTTGGGCGGTGCTTGGTATTTCCTCAACTGATCTCAATATGGCTGCCGGGTCACAAACTTTCTAATTTTACAACTAAACAGTACACTACAAGATGATTCTGAAAACATTTGAGGCAAGACGTAGGCATTACAGTAACAGAAAATTGACTCATATTTGATCAGCGCTGCCTTGTTTGACCGTTCGATCGGAGTTCGCGAGTGATTGACAGCTGCTCAGAGATGGCAAGGCTCCAGCTCAGCTCTGATTGGTTGTTTTCTTCCGGTCTGTGAAATCTTGCAGATGCCGCTAGGAGCACCGGAGGACACCGGAGGACACAGAGGCACATGATTATTTTCAGATTACCTGTCTCATGCACTGTCAGGATATTTATAAAATAACTTTTTTTTAATCATATTTGCTCCAATTCTACCTACTGCCGCTTTAACAAAAAAGACACATTTGGTCACTTACCTCTAGTGGTATTATTTGCCCAGATTTTGAAATATGTGCCTCTGACAGCAACGTGTTACACTGTCCTCATTATTCCAAAAAATTCCGAAACCTCAGAAAACTTTACAGAAGAAATACTTTCGACTGAAAAAACAGTCCAATGAAAGTGTTTGACAATGTGTGTTTGACAAAGCTTGTCCAGTCGGCAAGAAAGGAGCATCCAGAGTGTTAACTTCAGGCAGCAGCTGTGTTTTGGTATTGAGCTGCTATAGATACTGAATTCATCATATATATATTGTTAGGTTATCACATTCATTTCTTTTGACCTTGTCTCCTCGACACTCGACTTGGGATTCTGCATTGGACATTGTTTCAGCAATGCTTGCCGGCTTTGGCTGCTATCAGTCAGGTGCACATATACCATTGTGTAGTATCCTGCAGTGCAACGGTTAAAGTTGTCAGGACTAGTGAATGAGCTGCTTGGATTTAATGCAGTTTATTTCGGATCTTGGATGGAGCTAGTCAAGTCAAGTCAAGTCAAATTTATTTCTATAGCACATTTAAAACAACATGAGCTGACCAAAGTGCTTTACAGACATAGGCAGAATAAAAACAGGTCAGCAGAGCAGACAACAAAATCACACATATCCACAGATAGAGATCAAGATAAAAATCCATGAGTATAAGACTGTTATGAGCATTACAAAAGGCCAACTAGTAATCACAATTTAAGTGCATTCAAAAGCCAAAGAAAAGAGGTGGGCCTTGAGCTGTGCTTTGAAAGACTCCGTAGAGGGAGCAGATCTGATGTGGTGGGGCAGTTTGTTCCACAGACTGAGGCCCGCAACTATACGCAATATAAATATACTTTGGATTTTGCCTGTTAAAGGTGCTAAACGTGAGATTGGGAGCATTTCTATTGCCTATCCACACGGTTCTCCACTTGTAACGGAGTTACACTGTTCTCAAGTGACTGATAAACCAAAAACACTTTGTGTACACAACATAATTTTATCCCAAACTACAGCAAACAGGGTGACTTATACTCTGATTATTATATCAGCAAAATGCAAAAAAAAACATAACCCACATTATTAAGCTATGAACAAAAACACAACACAGTGCTATCAGCCGTCAAAATCAAAGCGCATCTGCTTCAAAGCCCTCTTGTTCTCATAAACTTTCATAGTTCGAGGCCTAAGAAAGTGTCTGTTTTCTATATTTATCCCAGATGAATATCAGTTTGCCTGCTCTCTAAGCCAGCGCCACAGTTCAATATCCTGCTGTGTGTTAGGGGACGAGCGAGAGACTAAGAGAACACAAAAGAACAATGAGAGAGATGAATGTTAGACATACATTGCTGGCGTAAAGGGAAACGCGCGCACACACACATGTTCAGATGCACACATGAAGAGACACAATGAGATACACCAGAGACGCGCAGATGAAACGCTTAAGGAAAAATAAAAGAGCCCTTTTATTAGAGAAAAAAAAAATGGATGGGGGAAAAAAAATAGTAAAATAGCAGCAGAGAAAGCCCAGAGTCAACCACAACTTCAGAGCTTCACACATGCCAGGGTGAGAGCTTGGCTGCTGGGGGGATGTGTCAAAGCGAGGCCCCTGTCTGAGGAGATTTAGGCCTCAGCCAGAGATGAAACGAAGCCTAACCTCAACACAGAGCTTTGCGGTCTTCTGCCTCACTCTGTGTGTGTGTGTGTGTTAACACATTTGTCTCTGCATGTCTCCGGGAAACAATCATAATGTGTGCATGCATGTGTGAGTCCATGTGCATAATACCGTTCCTTAAGCATGTGTGTTCGCGTATGGATCTTTTCATGTACTGTATACGCGTGTTTGTGTGAATTGCCCTGCATGAACAGTGTGTGTGTGTTTGTGTGTGTGTGTGTCTCACCACACTTCCCTCCCTCAGATCCCTCAGCCTCGGTTCTGCGGTCCAGATTTCATCAGCAGCCCTCTGGCTTCCCATCCGCCATCTGAATCTAATCCTTTGGCTTCCTTTGACATGCATCTGACTAATGAACGTCAATATTTTGGTTAGCGCGACCAGGATGTATAAAGACAGAGAGCCTTGGTTAGGGTGAGAAGAGTAAAAGAGTGATGAAAGGAGCAGGTGTGTGTGAGCGTCGGGCGTGCATGCGTGTCTATAATGATAAAGGGTTTGGTTTTTGTGAAAGAGAATGCAGGAATGAGGAATTTTTTCAATCTTGCCATCGTAATGATTAACGCAAGTTTAACCGATTGCTGAATTCCAGCAATAGTTTTGCAAAACATTCTTAAATCAAAAGAAAGCTAGTGAATCTGAATGATTAAAATACCTCAAATTCAAAACTGCTTTTTCAAAGCTCAGGTTCAAATAAAATTTGGTCTTGATATCAACAAAGGAAACCTCATTCCAAATAGGTGACATTTTGGAGAACTTTTATATTCCGATTGAACAGTTTATTCAGCGAAAAACCTCAAACTTGCAAGATCCGGTCAGGACTGGACAACACGTTGTCATCTCAACCCATCACATACTGACACTTTGTCAGACCCCTCGGCGTCACTTTTCGGTCGCAGTAAACACATGATTAATGTTGTGAATTAAACAAAAACGCTTAAGTTCAGCGGACAGTGGTCTTCTGGATGAAAGCCTTGTGTTTGTTGGGCCAATCCATTTCCCCTACCGCCCGCACTGTGTGTCTCTTACACTCTTTAACCTACGTCACCACAGCACTCTCCCTGTGTGTTTAATATTGACACGGACGGGTTTAAATAGTATTTAATGGAATGCCCGTCTTACACTGCCGCTAACGGGTGCCATGTGCGACGTTATCGAACGCCGACGGCCGCTGCAAAGAGTCGGTATTGCCCTGAGAATGAGAATGGGATAGACTAGAATAAGATGGTTCATGGGTAAAATGCTTTGGAGTAGAATGAATGTCCAAGTTAATAAAATAATAACACGTTAACGCAAATTTGTTTTAACCCCACTAATTTCTTTAACGCAACTTGTGATTTTTAGGTTGTAGCAGGCTCAGCTGTAAAGCTAGAGGGAAGATACTGGCATCATGTGCCCTAGAAAACCTAAGGAATCCATTGGTACCAACCATGTCATAGTAGCTTACCTAATAATGCTCAAAACTTGCGCTAAATTTGGGCGAGGAAAATCTGGCATGGACATTTTCAAAGGGGTCCCTTGACCTCTGACTCAAGATATGTGAATGCAAATGGGTTCTATGGGTACCCACGAGTCTCCCCTTTACAGACATGCCCACCTTATGATAATCACATGCAGTTTGGGGAAGTCATGGTCAAGTCAACACACTGACACACTGACAGCTGTTGTTGCCTGTTGGGCTACAGTTTGCCATGTTATGATTTGAGCATTGTTTTTATGCTAAATGCAGTACCTGTGAGGGCTTTTGGACAATATTTGTCATTGTTTTGTGTTGTTAATTGATTTCCAATAATACATATATACATACATTTGCATAAAGCAAGCCCCACTCCTGTGTTGATAAGAGTATTAAGTACTTGACAAATCTCTCTTTAAGGTACATTTAGAATAATACAAAATGTGCGATTAATCGCGATTAAATATTTGAATCGATTGACAGCCCTAGTTCATTTATGTTATTAGTTAATTTGAAAGGGTCAGTGCTCACTTATCAACAGAGAAATCGTTTTTTTGTTTCTGCCACTTCTGCCAATACAGCTCATCATTTGGTGTACTGAGGCCTTGTCATTTGTTGATGCAGAGAGAAATTAGGATCGCTTGGTGTGCTGAAACAAATCTCCCTTCTCATCTAAATATGTCAGCATCATTATGGAAGAATGAGATGATATGAGTTGAAGTAGTCCAGCCCTAGGAAACAGGGGAGCAGTTGGTGTAGTGGGACAGAGCGAAGGGAAAAGAAGTGTCTTGTCTGTGGATGTGTGTGTCTGCAAGGAGAGAAGGCATCAGTTAAAGTGAGAAGAGACTCTTGACACTTGTAAGCAAGAGAAGACTGGGAAGTGTGTATATATGTCTTCCCTTTTCTTTTTTTTTTTATACTTCTCTTCGCCCAGAGAAGATGAGCTGAGTTCATATGCTCCTTTTCAGCAACTCCTTCAAAATCACTCGGTTACACACTTTTCACACCTGGGAGCTACCGAGTACAACCACAGTATTATACCGTTGGCTCTGAATGGTTCCACTTGGAGCAGTTAGGGATTAAGCACTTCCCTCAAGAGCAGCTCACTGGTAAAATGCAGGGAGAAAGCTCTTTCCTCTACCCTTATTCCCAGATTCAACTGGGGGATTAGGAACAGTGACCATCTTTTCACAAGCCTTTTTCCCCACCAGTCCTTTCCCCTCGATATATGTATATGCTCTGGCCACCCTGGTGTGTCTGAGAGAGGCAGTGAAGAGAGACAGAGAACATAGAGAGACATTAACGTGTAATGAAATGTTAACCTAGAAGGACACCTTAGGATCAATTTAGACTAAAATTAGGTGTGTTTCCAGCCAACTGTTTTGATGCACATTTTCAATATGCGCATGAAAAAACCTGAGTGGAAATCTTAATAGAAATGTCATATTAACACGCAGTTTTCTGCATTGTTGTTTTTGCAATTTGAGGTCCGAGTGGCACTCTTTTAATTATGTCATCTTGTTGCACCCTCTTCTTCTGCAGTGGTATATTGGTTTTCCAACTGGAGAATTGGCGCCACATAGGGAATGGCAATATGACGATATATATTGTGAATAGGATATGAAAAAGGCTATCGGATATAGTTTTCTATATCGTTTCTATCGCGATATAGGCTAGGCCTATATTTATTTATTTTTTCTCTATAGTTTCACTTAAGTTCTTAAAATGAGAAAATACTCAGTACTTTAAATTTGACAATTATTTAGGAGTATACAAAATCATGCTTTACTATGGGGTTTATTTCATATAGACTATTTATTTATTGAATAACCAGAAAACATGCTATATCATGACATATATCGTTATCGAGATATACTGTAAAATGACCTATATCGTGATAGAGGATTTTGGACATATCGCCCAGCCCTAGCGCCACCTACTGCTTATCTCTATGAAACAACTCCTAGTAATCACATAATGGTAGTGGATGGAAACAAGCATTCATTCCAGTGGGCAGCTCCGGGGTCTGAAAAGTGAAGCCAATGCAGAAGTGTCTTAAACTTGCATTCTTTCTAATAGCCAGCAGGGGGCGACTCTTCTGGTTGCAAAAATAAGTCTGATTGTATAGAAGTCTATGAGAAAATGAGCCTATACTTCTCACTTGATTTTTTACCTCAGTAAACATTGTAAACATGAGTTTATGGTCTCAATCGCTAGTTTCAAGTCTTCTCCGATACAGCATGATTTTCATTTAGTAAATTATGGTCCTATTTAGAGTCAAATAGACCATAAAGCAGGGGATGCTTTAGGGCGTGGCTACCTTGTGATTGACAGGTTGCTACTACGACATTGTCTGTGTTTTTGTCTTAGAACTTTAACCCTTTCACAGTGTGTTTTCAGCTCATGAAAGTTAATTACAACTTTTTAAAAATGTCTTATTCAGCATTCTGTTGTACTTAGCTCCACTCTCTCCTGTCACTTCTGGTTGCAAAAAAACATGATGGCGACAACTTGAGGCTTCAAAACGGCAGTCCACATACCAATGGGTGATGTCACGGTGACTACGTCCACTTCTGATATACAGTCAATGATTCATTTGCATATTCTTTTGCAGATTTTCTCAACATTTTCTCAAAATTTGTGCTACATTTGGATGGAAACCCACCTATTGGGGAACAAACACACACATGAGAATGAGAGCTCCTAAACTAACGGATGTTGTCATTAAACACATACTTTTTTTTCAAGCCTGGGATATCATGGTTACGTGTTGGAGTTCTTCAACCTGGGCATATGTTTATGTGTAAATTAAGTTAAAACACTGACTTATTTGTTTCTTTCACACTCAAATCTGAGACATGCTGTACTGCAGAAGACTTTCTGATAAATGTAACAAGTATGATACCTTTAATAGGTAAAGCAGAAGCCCTTTGGTATGGTGAATATACAGCGCAGCCTTCACTCCAGCTCCGAAACAGTTGATGCCTAATATCGTTAGCTGTCCAGCCGCAATGAATGGCGCCATGAGCCAAACTCTCAGTCCTATACAGTACTCTGTTACATTGCATGTGCTTTAGCATCCTGTGGCACACATCCATCATCTTTTTTTTTTCCCTTACAAAGCCAACCCACAAATGCTCAATGTGGTCTGGCAAGGCTCAACAGGCATTCTAGAGAGACAGGTTTAATTTCAAACAGACTTTAGAATAAATGATTGACATGTGCTCTCTTTTGCTGGGACATAATATAAACCTTTCCTGCACCTGATTGGAAGAACATGCCTTTGCAGTATGATGCTTTATTTTGTATCTAAAATGCCTTACTCTTGTTCACTACATTTGAACATTTTAAGAGGCCATATTAACCCATTGGCTGTTGACAAATCTTAGTCTTGTTGATGGATGACTTGGACTTTTTTGGTAGATAAGGCCAAGCATTTTGAAAACAAGCTCATTAGAGTCTCTTTTGGGAGTGTTTAAGTTGACAATGACCGAACGTCCACCCCATCCCGATCCTGGAGTGACCTGATGGTCAGGATGGTCCAGTATAGCTTTAACGCTATAGGACCGCCAGGATTCTACCACCCTCTACAGCCAGACAATCATATCGTTGCTGACGGGCGGAAACCTTGTATCTCTATATTTCGTCATTTTAATTTTTTTCATAAATCAGTGCTATTTGTCACCCTTTACGCCTGTCTGTTGGTTCAACCACCATTTAACCAATGAATAGTATTAAAGAGAGCTTGTGACTTCATCCCTTAACTCCATCGGATCCTCAAACTGTTGGCAAACCTCGTAGCTTCCTTCTTCATTGAAGGTAAACAAAGTCAGACGAAATCGCCTAGTCACTGTCTGAGGCAGTGTTTCGCACAGTTTCGTAATAAACTGAAAACATATGCAAGTATTTGACCATATATTAAGACACGATACCAACAATAACTTAAAAACACAGTTTTTTTTTAATATCCTGAAAATTAATGCTTTTGGACATACAAGGTTTCTGCCCGACAACAACAATATGTAATTTCATTGTCTGTGTTCACATCAATAATGCATTTGTTTGATGAAGTTAATAGAAATTATGAGGAATAAACAAAATATCACAGGACTTGCAACCTTTTTTTGGTTCCGTGCCAATGTTTATATATCTTTATAATGTGCATTGAGTTATTTACCAATTTGGACCAATTTGTTTTACAATGCTAAACTACAACTACACTAATATATATCACTCGTAGCTTACTTATTGTGGGCTTCAGGTCGAAATATGTCTGAGACGTTGCACTCGATGAGTGCGATTGTATTCCTTTCAGAACCTTTGTAATCCAGCCTTGAACTGCAGTGTCTTTTTGGAGACTTTGTAAAATAAATCCATAATCCAATGGTTTCTGAGATTATTTATCTATTAATTCCATGTTGAAAACAGTTATTGTTCTTGTTAGCCGTCCACTAGCAATTCCTGATGTCTTGGGTTGAGTCTGTTGACCAATCAGTGGATGTGTTCCTGACTGTGTGGCAGCTGTGATCTCAAACACATTACGCAATGGAATAACATGAGATTAAAAAGTGACCTTATATGGTAATAATGTATAATACGGTCCATATGAGCACGGTGGCGGTCAGAGGAATAAATGGACCGAAATCTTGTGTGTTTTATTTTAGTCCCTTCTAGGCTTCAGACAACATCAAAAACACACATTTAGGAAAAGTTGTGGGCTGAAAGGCTTAAAGAGTTATTTGCATTATAAAAACCAAGCTGTCTGTCAGACGGTCTTAGCGGTCCATTTGTTAGGAAACATGGCTTTCTAGACAGAGAGAGAGATGTATTAATGGGGATACGGGAGGGTAAAAGACACGCCAGCATTAAAGAAGAGTTACTATAGAAACAGAATGGACAGTAGCAGATAAAAGATAGAAAGCGATAGACATCAGGAGAAAGAGAGAAAGGTTGAAAAGTAAGAACGGACAGAGAAAAGAGGGACAGCGTTTAAGTGCGTACATGTGCGTGCGTCACATCCCATTCTTAGCAAGCCTTCAATCAAGATGTGATTTACAAGCCTGGGTTTCTGTTACCACATTTTACTGCCTACAGGCCTGTGAGCAGGGGCTTTTATTTGGCAGGAGCTTAAACTCTAAGAGTAACAAGTTGGGTTTTTTTATTTGGCAGCGGTTTCCAACTGCAATGGTTTTCTTCAGGTTTCCTGACCGCAGAGCAGAGGGAGAGGACGGGGAGGGGGGTTAGAGGAGCAGTCGAGGAAGAAGAGTGGAAAAAGCAGGAGGAGGAGGAGAGCAGTAGAGTGAAGAGGAAGAAGGCAGTGTGATGATGAAATTGGAAGGAGTGAAAGGGGTCAAAGTGGATGGACTAAGGATTGGTGTTTGGCGTAGTGGTTATGGGTAATATTGGAGTACTTAACCCAGTCCCAAAGACAAATGTAGACCAACAGGTAACCATGTTATTCACTGGACTGCTACAAACTCTAAGTGGCATTAGTGGTGCAGTATAAAAGTTTAGTCTATAATCTGTAGAAAATGCCTTTTGCATTTAGTTTTATGTTGTGGTTGAGTGGATCCCCTGGGTGAAGCAACTGGAACTCCGACTCCACCCACCAACTTCGATTACCCAGCGCAAGAGAAGGCCTGATGCAATACAGTTTGTTATAAGTGTCAGAGATGAATTAAAGAGCAGCTCATCCTTTTCTATGTGGACTGTGAGAACTCACTGTAACCTATGGATGGGTCTAACATTACATTATCTGTCCAGGTATACAGCATCATTGCCAAGTCTTGCATCACCAACATGCCATCCTACCTTTTAAAGCTATAGGGACAAAAACATCCAAATAATAAATAATATAAATAGATAAATAAACACATAAATATGCATGCATATATTATTTATTTATTTATTATCATTAACATTTAGGGGAGAGCAATGCTCTCAGTTTTGAGGGAATTCTTTTTTAGATTTTGCAACTAGATTGGCACAAGAAGAATTCCTGCTGTTTTTTTTTTTTTACTTACGCACAACTAGCTCTGCTTAACAGTAGACGATACTTATCTTCCAATATGTGTTGTTGAAACTGTATGACTGTATAATGCGCTACTTACCGTAATAGCCAGACAAGAACGTCGATATTGGATATTCCTGTAGAACCCCGGATTATGTTGCCTTACAATGTTTTTTTTGTTTATTTTCTTTACATCCTATGCCTACTTTTTTAAAATCTACAATATCTGCATGACAACTTAAAGTTGGAGAAAGATCATGGGTGTGGCGAATAAAATATGGTTAGAATTAGGCAAATTAAACACTTAAGTTAAGGTTAGGGGAAAATCGTGGTTACCGTTAATAAAAAGATGAACGTTGATGGCAGGGGACTAGATGCTAACTCCATCAGCCTCCTGCATGAAAGTCACACATGTTACACGCCACTTGAACCAGCACCTGGGCACAAGCCTGGTTCTCTATGCAGACAGCTGCAATTGTGCCAAGTAGGCTATAGCACACTGCAAAACTAGCAGAATTCATTCCACTTTTACAGACTTTTGACATTTTTGAACGCAAAATCAATGTCTATTCGATGGCAACAGTGGTCACAGGTATCCCTGCTGTCACTTAAGACACGCACTTTCTTAGCTTTTGCCAGATAATGTCATACCACCCTTCCCTTTCATATTCCCATACATTTCCACCCCAAAATTGTAACTGAACAGGCAATATAGCTATACCAACGAAAAGTAATGCAATGCAATTTGTGTATATCCTATGAAATCAATGCATGTGCAATTCACGTAGTCGTGAACCAGGAAACATAAAGAGCAACAAATGCCGCATAGGGAGTGTCCCGTGTGAAACATGAACCAGTCAACGTCGATACATTTTTCACGTAACTTACGTACTTAGATAACAACACTTTCAGAGTTATTTTAAGCCAAACCACGATCTTTTCTTAAACCTAAGTAGTTTTATAGCCTAAACCTAACCAAGTCGATCTTTTCCTAAACCCAACTAAGTAGTTTTGTTGCCTAAACCTCAGGAAGTTGTTTCCTGTGAAGACGGACATTTATTTTGAAAAGACTGTATGCATGGGACGAACGGAAATTGACACGTGTTGCTGGACATTCGTAGGAAAACGGAGGAATAACTT
The DNA here is from genome assembly GCF_015220745.1 of Sebastes umbrosus. NCBI lineage: Eukaryota > Metazoa > Chordata > Actinopteri > Perciformes > Sebastidae > Sebastes > Sebastes umbrosus. The sequence goes on from NC_051287.1 coordinate 14,952,375, forward strand.
AGCAGCTATACTTCCCCGTTGAAAGTTTAAACCCACTGAAACCTCCACAGAAAACAGAATGCAGGATGGTCGGTCACACTGATGTGAGATCTGACCAAATGTCTGAAATGTAAATGAGGAAACTCAACATGGACCACGAGGGGGTACACACTCTCCCCTTGTTTCTTTCCTTCCTTCCTTCACCCCTTTCATCTCTGCTTCCCGGTTCGTATTTGCTCTCTGCTCGCAGGGATTCTCTCTGGACCTTCTCCCTCCCCTCTCCCTCTTCCTCACAAACACACTGTGTACCTGTTTAACTGAAATGACGGCACATCCTGTGCAAACCAAACTTGTGTCTGCATGGATTTGAAACTTGAGTCATGTCACGATGGTGCAAACTTGATTATTTGTCTTTCTCTGCTCTGCGCTGAACAGATCAAATACCGCCTGCATTTGCTTTGTAACAAAATGTTTTCATTGGTTTCTAATATGCTTCCATATCCCGGGGCTACACATTACACCCACATACTTTTGTACAAAAACGTACTCTACATATTTCTGCCTTGAAATTCATACATAATTCAGAGTAGTTCTAAAGGTGCAATGTGTAGTACCTGCCCACCTGCTCCATTTCACCTCTAATACTGGATCCATACAATCTAAATTTACAGTCATCAGTTATTTGAAAAAAATGGATGGGCTTGTTAGAACATATTTTCATCAGTAATCCAATATGTCTAGGAATAGTTGAAACTTTCAAGAGCCTTCCAGACAAATAAAAACACTATTGTTTTTGTCCAAGCAAGTGTAGTGACAGTCATATAATTAATCTCTGAATTGAAGTATGATTTTTATTAACCTCACTGTCTGAATGTACATATTGCTCAAACCTATGTTCTTTTGAAAACGTCTTCCCATAATATCCAGTTTTACCTCTTATAAATTTTCCTGCAAAATGACAGCCACTGCAGATGCAGCAAAACTGTCTGCCTGAACAAAGTGCTCACGTCTTTGCTGGATCCTTTTCAGGGAACACTTTCATCATTTGACAAAAAAAGCTGATCCTGTCACGATGAAAACATTCTTTGAGTGTGCTTGAGGTACACGTAATTTATCTTGCCAGACACCGAGACGCCTAAAAAATAGAGCAAAATCACCAAAATCAACAAAAAAGGGAAGTGAAATACAATGCTTGTTTTATTTTCTCTATGTCCCACCATTAAATATTCATCTAAATGCTGCTTTACCCCTGTCTAGTTGACACAACAGATGCCACATTTTATTCTTCATGAAGACATACAGGCAGCTTGTTTTTATAGGGATGTTTGAGTGTGTGAATTAACTCTTCTGTCCTCTCTCCTGAATCTTTTCACACCAGCAGGAAGCTAAAAAATAGGCCAAGGGCTGAGGCATAGTACATATTTTCTCTTTTCTCTCTGACTCAAGATTTGGAGTTTATTTATTTTGAAAGGTGTGACTGAGAGGAGAGATGTGGCTTCCTGAAATCCTCCTTAAAGTTCTACCTCTACTGTGACCCAAATAGAAGAGAGACAAATTAAAATTCTCTCCCCAATCCAATTAATCAGTGGAAAAGCAGGAAATGCCTCCCGCCGTGTGAACCAAAACTTTTAACAAAATTAGAAAGTTTGTGAGAATTGTCATTACTCCAGACCAGATTTTCTACCATGCATTTTTTTGTGGTTGGTTATGAATCTTAAAACTACATACAAACTTTAGAGTGTGGTGGGGCTCAGCTTGGCTCTCTTCTTCTCTTCTGACTCCTGCTGAGCACCAACTGTCTCGGTAGATCGTAGTAGCTTATTTGGCTGCTAGGCGCAGAATAAAAGTTTACAGTTCTTCCCAAAAAAATGACATTCACTGGAGACTGAAGATAAGTTTTGAGCTTGATTTAATTCATGTATTTGTGCTGCAGTTTTTTTTTCTTCCCATGGATAACTTTGCAAACTTGGAAACAGATTCAACAAATTCTCCAAACTAAATAACGAAAAAAGGTTGTTTGTCAGTGCTCTCCAAAGCCGTTCCAATAACTGTTACAAAAATAATTCATACCAGCGTTTGTTCAGAATACATTTGGTTAAGTTTGTAAAACTTAACTTCAAAAAGTACTTTGTCATGGTTAGGAAAAGATTGTAGTTGCAATTAAAAGAAACCAATGTTGACAAATGGTAGGAGAACCAACCCGATATCATGGGAAGGCGTATAAATAGCACAACATTTCCGCGTGTCATTTAAAGGGGAACTACGCCCATTTTCAAAATTCATACATCTTATTCCTATTGTATAACAAAAAAATATTAGTAAACATGAACAATTCTCTTCCAAATCCCAAAACTACAGTGCTTAAACTCAAACTTGTGATGTCATAGGGTATAAAGTCAATGAATGGGAGGCTGATTTTGTGGTCCCACAGAATGTTTGTTTTCTTTTTCATACCCAAATTAAATTTATTCTACGGTGGTGTTGTCAGCTGTGAAACAGAAAATGTTCCCATATACTCAGAACATTCGTCTGGGTGCTCTCAGTGTTATCTAGAACATCTCTCCCAATTAATTGTATATGGAGCGGTTCGACACTTTATACCTTATGACATCACAGGTTTGCGTTTTAGCACTCTAGTTATGGGTCGGTTATGGGTTGTTCATGTTTGCTAATATTTTTTGGACCATAGGAATAACATGTATGAATTTTGAAAATGGGCGTAGTTCCCCTTTACGCCATGCCGTTACCATGAAACGGTCACGGTTAGGTTTATGTAACAAAACCACTTAGTTAGGTTTAGGAAAAACATCATGGTTGGGCTTAAAATAACTACGTAAACAACATAACATAAGTACGAAAAACCCGTTCCAAAAACTCAAGAACATAACTTCAAAATAACTCAACACTTTGGGACACGAACATCATTCTCAAACACCGGTCTCCTGGTTGAAAGTCCTGTGTTTGTTGAACATATCCACCTCCCATAAACAGTCTTTCTCACTTTTTATTCTACGTCACTAGCTCTGAGCGTAGAATATTTCCTCGGATGCATTTGCATTGCAGTCAGTACAGACTACGTGACGTACACATGACACGCCAAAGGCAACAAAGGCGTTATTATTGCACGCAAAATAACTTACAAATTACTGTGTCATTCTTATGCCATTTGGAGGGACCAAGCATACGGCCAAGCATCCACAGAGAAGACATTAATTATTGACCGAAACTGTTATTATTAGTCATGCTATAGTGGCATTGGCTGTAGGGATGGCAATATCTGTCAGTCCACCATTTTGGTCCAAAATGAAATATCTCAACAACTACAGGATGGGTTGCCACGAGATTTGGTAGACAATCATGTTCCTCAGAGGATGAATCCTAATGGTGATCCCCTGACTTTTCCTTTAACACCCCTATGGGCTGACATTTATGGATGGATCCTTTTCAATAAGTCAGAATTTCAATTTGTCAAATGCTCAAAACAGTTTTCTTTCCAATGAGCATTACAGCCTCAAAACAGCACAAATGTAGCCGTAGACTCTCTGATAACTTCCTGATGAGGGCAGTCTCTGCAGGTTTATCATCAGGATGAGCAACATTACGCTTAAAGTCCAACTGAAATCATATTTAGTCAAACATAATGTCAATGTTTTTTTTTTTTTATGTTTTGCTAAAAGTCTCATATAAAGAGGAAGAAAAAAGGTCTTTGGGGAAATCAAATATGCTCCTTTTCATCTCAGCTGGCTGGAGGGGCGTGTCAGTGTCTGGGAAAGAGAGACAAAATCAAAACCAAACCTGTGTGTGCAAGTTTGTAAGTTAGTTAATAAGGAGATGTTAGAAGGAAAACTAATGTCCAGATTCTGTGGCTGTTATGTTGTGTAGCAGGCTGCCGTCTGGCTCAGTGTGACTGTCTGCCTTCTGCTGACTTTACTCAACGATTTTCCATCGAATGAAAGCAAAACTAAATTTCTCCCTTATGGTTTCAGATTCTTTTCTCAAAGGACACATCATTTACAGAGCAGACATGTATTGCTATAGCAGACTAAACATGCTATTTAATTTCAGCTGTATTGTATCTCATATGTGTACATAAGCAACTCATGCATGCAGAATATATCTAAAGTTTCATGGAAAGTCTTTGAGTCTACCAATAATGACTCCCATTGAAAAGCCATTCTTGAAGCCTGGAATCAGGACAGGAAGGCTATTGATTGGCTCACAATTGCAATTTGCATTACACTACAGGACATTTTGGTGCCCTGTAATGGAATCTATGTTAACAGTGATTGATTATTCATTCGTTAAAATTTGCATTAATCAATTACAGGAATTATGTAAAATGAGCTTCCCCGTGTGTCCTAGGTTTGCCGAGTATTTCAAACAGCTGTAATGAATTTCATTTGGGCAAAGAGGGTCATTTGACAAGGTCTCACTAACAAGATGATGGAAACCTGACTTTTTATATCGAAAAATGGCCTGTTGTTAATAGGAAAGACCCGGCACTGCCTCCAATGAGATGAGAGATTGCGAGGCACAATGAAATATAAAGAGAAAGAGATTTTATGAGGGAGAGTAGGGAGGGTAGCCAATAAGACAGACAGACAGACAGACTGGTCAATAGTTTTTTATGACAGAGGAGAGGACGTAAATAGGGTGAAAATAACAAAAAGAGATTCTGACACATGTAGACGGAGGGAAAGCCAGCCAGATGGAGGAGCAGATAGTCAGATAAACGTGCACTTTCCCTTCTGAGGAGGAGGAAGATATGGAGGTGGACTGACTATTCGAGGACTGGCTTTAGTGTTTTGTCATAGGCAAGAGGAAGAGAGAGGAGAAAATATATCGTTTGCTCACTGCCTACACTGTACAGAGTCTAAAAGTAATAGATCAGTCATAGGTGTTTATATAACATGGAAAGTAAGAATCTGCACGTTGCACCAGGGCTGTAGTCAAGACCAACTTAATCAAGTCCAAGACCAGGTCCAGTCGACACCAAGTCCAAAGGCAGTCGAGACCAAGTCAAGACCGAGTCCAGAGCAAATCGAGTCCTGTTCAAGACCATAGGCATTAGAGTGTTTCCAATGCTAATATAGGGATTAAGGAATTGGGATGGGCAGAAATAATCTATCTATAAACAATATCGATCTGAGATAATTATTTATGCAAATAGCTTGGATGAGGAGGTAGAAGTGTAGACGTTACGATCCAATTCTCAGGTTTTTCAGTGAAGTAACTACACTGCAGACTGAAATCTCTATACTAACAGTGACAAACAGAGTGACAGGTGACTCATATGGACGGGTCCAATGCTGGTTGAGCGCACATCGACAGGTCCGCGTACAGTGCGTCTGGCGTATGACTGCCTCTTCCTCTCCATAGATTTCTCGCACTCATAGAACTGGACTTACATACAGTAAGGACGGGGATATTTTTTAGCAGTGGCGCTAATCATTTAGGAGCGGTGCTGCGTCACTGTTGAAAGCATATAGGGGAAACACTGTGTTGGTGGAATCAGGCAACGTTCTGTACAGCTGATCCCAAATCAGCAGCCAACAACTCGCCCAGTTTTCAATAACCGAGCCCGAGACCAAGACAAGTACAAAACTTAAAATAGTGATCTCGAGACCAAGACCGGACGCGAGTACTACAGCCCTTTTAATCAACATTACACACATTTTTGATCAACATTGCGAGCCTATCGAATGTTTGTATGATGACATGCAACAGCAGAGATGAATGTTTAAGATGTTCCCGTGATATTTGAATTTACCAGGTGGCATTTGTCCTTCAACGAGAGTTTAAAACAAAAGCAATCATTACAAAATAACAAAGTTATAAGACTCTGTCCTGGCTCCTAATCTTGTGTGAACTGCAGCATCTGAGGTACAGCAGGGTGTAGTTCACCTGACCGGATCCTTTTGATCTCTTTTGATTTCCTTGCAATCCCTATGGTAGACCCAATGGACAAAAAGGAAGGATACAATACAGACGTATACTGTATATACGAATGCCTAGCAAGATGAACGGGAACAGGATACTAATAAAGGTTATATTTTCATTAATTGAAACACAAAATCTTGAGGCCTAGTGTTCACATCACAAGACGTCTCCTGCTAATAGATTTATACAAAAATGATCGAGTTTGCAGTTTATTGCTTTCAAAACATTTCCTGTTTTTTTTGTGTGTTTTACTCCCATCTGCTTTTCCTCACAGGCACATCATCATGTAGACCAGATTTATGGGATTGGATCAGATGACCCTTTTGATCTTGATCAGCTTCCCTGTCGGGGGATGATTGGATGCATTTAGTCGTAAAAACCACATTGAACACAATGAGCACATTTGTCGAATATCTGAGAAAGCTGTGCCTAGAAGGCGATGGATCTTTTGTAGAACACGTGGAGGGATTTTGAATTCATCAGGGAGAGTTGTTGGCTGCATTTAAAATATTCCAAGATGTGTTTTCAACAATGATTTTTGCAAATTGGGTGTTGGACATTGTACAATTGTGTTTCTCTGTGAACATTTGTTTGTGTTTATTGTCGATTCAGATGATTTTTTGGCTTGACCGCATAGGGTCAGCAGTACAAACAGAAAAGTTTGAAAACCAGGGATCAATCAAGTGCACTCCACGATAGGGTACGTCACCGCTTGAACGGCCAGTTGAGTGGAGCAGCGCGTCCCCTAGTGTCCTCGCAGGACCTGGTGGACATGTACCGCCCAATTTAACATTATAGACATGACCACTGGCTATTTGTATAACAACTTACCCACAAATTCACAGACTGACCATACAGGGTCCAGACATGTACTAGATTTTGACCGAGTCTTGTGTTTGGTTGACCTCCCTTGCCTCCACCTGAACCTCTGGCATTTGACATATCCTTTTCATTGTAGCAGTTGTACATGCTATTCTAGGTGTACACTGGACTGAAAGTAGTGTTTTAAGACCTTTACACACTGGGGGCGTGACAAAATACTCACCTGGAAATATTATATGTCTAGTGCTTTTATTGTAAAAGGTAAGAAGGGAGGAGTGGATTTAGTCTGTCCTTGTTCAAAGTTGAAAGGAGTACTAAAGTTTGCTGACTTGGTTCGGCCTCCATCTATATTGACGAATTAATCACACAAAACAACGCCCCCGGTGTGTAGGGCCTTTACTGGGAGGGATCTTTTCCCATCTTTTTCCCATATTGCAGTTCCATAAAGCACAAGTTTACGACGACAGATTGTGGTTAATTTGATGTGGTTAATATGTTTTGTCTCACTTTCTGTCAATTTGAGATACATAAAGCCGGATTTTCTACACGTTGTTCACAATAACTATTCCTGATTGTAAAACCCATAATCGTAACCAAATCCTTTTAAGTCAAAAGAGTTGGATAAAATAGATAAACAGCAGGAAAAGAGAAGAGAGGGATCACACCTTTGTACTGATGAGTAGATCTCACCCACTGTGTTAAACTCCCACAAAGTGCTCTTAATAACTCTCTTTAACCTAATATTACTCCCACTCTGCGATAAACAAAACCTTTCTCACACCCTTCTCTTTATGTCTCTTTCATGTTAAGTCTTTTCCTCTCTACCTTTGTCTCCCTGTTCAGATCTCTGTCGTCATCGCCTAATGAATCTGTTTCTTTCTCAGTGTCTCCTGCTGTTTATTCTGCAAGGAATTCTGGGAAAAGCAAGAAGCTGTTTTGTTCGTTTCACATCAGGTGAAAGAACGGGACCATTATGAAATAGTTGAGTCATCCCACTCTCTCAAACAAACACACATGCACGCACGCAGGTTTTAACAACAGTCTGACTCGAGTTTGCTTGCAAAATTGTCACTGCAACTAAAATATAATGTATACTACTCAACTGCGCCGCATTTACACACCTTGATCCATCTTTGGTCATGGTTCGTGAGACTATATCTTGCTTTTAAACTTTAAATTGACTTGTATCAGACAGGAACACAACCAAAGAGGGACACACGCCAAGATAAAATCACACACATCGCGATGGGGACACCTTGAGTGTCATCATGTCATTGTGTCGTAATGGGAACAGACTGAACTCTGAAACATCCTCCTCTCTCACTTCTAACAGTCATTAAAGGAAACACCAGATGCTTTATGTTGGTTTTTTTTATTTTATTTTGAGACTTTATAATCTGAACATTATTTTACAGATGTTCAATGACCATAGATTATAGAGGAAAGACAGACAATGGGTGTGGAAACACAGGTGGTGGTCTGATCTGTCAATGCTTTGAGCTATCCATTTCAGTGACCTTCATCATCCAATTTACAGCGAAACTTTATTTCTCTGCCTTAAAATAAACCCAATAAACTAACTGAAATGTCTACGCCGAGGCAGACTTGCGCTCCTACTACTAATTACACAGGTGGAGTCCTCCGAGTTCAGCAGGACTCAAAGAGCCAGAGGCAACTGTTCCTGTGGTGAGCAGATGGCAGAACATTACTTTTCAATCGGAAATGTGTCATTTTGGGAAAAAAAAAAAATGTCACCTGATATTAGTTACTCCACATCAATGATTTTATCAAAAAGGTTACAAACCAGAGGTTAGAAAATGTTAATTAAAATAATTGACAGGTTGTACTTCTTCTAAGTACTGCATATGTGTTTAATATTAAGCACCCACACTCAGAGACATTAGCCATGAACAGAAAAATTCGATAAAACTTCCTCAATTGCGAAAAAAAGAGTTTGTCGAAAAAGAGTTGATGCGCTAAATGTGTCAGCGTCTTCTCGGATATTCACATAATGCGTGAATGCTTCTCTTCGTCTCTTGACAGCATGAAACGGGCCAATACTAGCTGACATAAAAGAACAACTTGCCCAATTGAAATAAATTCCTAAAAACCTCTCTCCATTTTTCTCTCGTAGATGGTTAGATGGCCAAGCCGACTAGTTTTGTTTCCGGTTCGCAACCTCTACTTCTTCTACTCTGTTTACTGGTGGATTACAGCCATGCATAGCCTATAGCGCCAACTTCTGACCAAACTACGCTGCAGCCGATTTAAGAGATGAGTTGATGGATTACACTGGAAATCTGTGGCGATGCAGTGTGCTCCTGAGTTAAGAAAACAAGTGTCTTACAGTCACGTTGGGTTTAAATTCTACATCCACATTGTGATAAGTCGAGAGTTGACCATTAATATTTGTCAGGAAAGACAAATTACTGCTGAGCGTTTTCAAATATTGTATTGTCCGTCGTCTTCTGATCCACATCTCACCTATCTTTTCCCAACAAGGACCATCACAACAAAATTCAATAGCAATTTAGACATGAGTGGATCGTTTCTCGCTCTTTGAAATTGATTTTTTTCTTTTTCAGAGACAAAGCCATGTTTCAACTCTTTCCTTGGATGCATTAGTCCATTCCAGTCCAATCTGTTCATATTCATACACCCAGCCCTTCATTCAATAGCTCACAGTCGCTTCACCAATAGCCAACAGTCACCGATAGATCTTAGCTCACACATTGAGTCGACTCATCCATTGATAAATCCGTTCATCCACCAGTCATTCAGTTTGCTGCATTTCCATGCACTCAATTTATGCATTACAGTATTGGTGCATCCATTTGTACAGTCCATCCATCCCTCCGTCCTTCCATCCATCGATCAATCTGTCTGTCCATTTATCCATCCATCTGTCCGTCCAGTTTAAAATATTGGTTTTAAAAGTGAAAATGCATGCAGAAAAATAGTGATAGAGATGGGATCAAAATAGGAATTAAATTATTTTTGACTTTTGCTCTTAACAAAATATTTGAATGCTAGATATGCTACTATGTGACTTCCAACAACTCCAACCAAAGTGAGGTTAATACTCAGGTTCTTCACCCCCAACTGCCTCAGTGGAGTTGCTTATGTAATGGCCAACTGGTCAGCTCTTAAAATTTCAATGTGAAGTGTTTAAAAAGAGCATGTGCGTTCAAACAACTTCCTTTGAGTGACTAAAACCCTAAAAGTAGAGTTTTTCATTTTGAGAGTGATTTCTGTAAACGAGATGAGGTCCAGCGGTTTCCACTCTGAGCCCTTCATTAGAGGTGGCTCCCTCACACCGGCCTTTGGTTCGGTTCAAAGGTCAAGCCACCTAAAGCTGACTCGTTTAGCTCCCCATGGTTAGATATGCCCTTTCACACATGTGTGTCATTACACATAGCTTGGCCCCAAACACACATTCCTGGCCACATGTTAGCTGGATTAGATTTAGTGCTGTGAAGTGGCCTTTTTCTAAGAAAAAAAAAAAGTTTTAAAGTGTTGGTTGTGTCGCACTTGGAAACCAGTGCCATATGTTTATGGCTCCACTTTTAGCTTTTAATACTCAGTTGTGTTGCTAGGAGGAGTTGGGTGGAACCAAAATAAAATCACTAAACAACAACAAAGCTGACATTTAGACATTTATTTGATTTAGTGTGAGAAAGCTAAAAACACAAAAAGGGACATTGAGGGACTTTCCTGAAGAATAGAATCCAGACCTACAAATCTATATATTATTAGATTGTTGTGAAAATGTAGGGATGCATTTGTAGAATTACAGTATATCTGTAATATTGTGTGACAATGGTTTAGTTTGTATGAAACATTTAAGATACATTATGGTTGTGTAAATAACACTGAGTTTTCTCTGTGTGACAGCTAAAACCAAAAAGTCCCAATCTCTTGAAGGGGAAGTCCACCAATTTCACACATCAATGTGTTTACAGCTTATGGGGAGTACTACTGCATATGTGGCTCTAGAGTGAGCTGTGATGTCACAACAGAGTCGATTGGGGCTGAAGACTACAAGGGGGTGTGGCGTTAGAAGGAAGTGAGCTAGCCATAGACTGTATTAGAAGCCTTGAGTTCGGCATTTTAGCCGTCTTCATCTTGTTTTTTTTGCAACCACAAGTGACACAAGAGGGTGCTAAGTACAACCGAACGCTGAATAAGACATTTATAGGCGACCAAAATGTTAATATTAACTTTCATTAACTGAAAACACACTATGAAAGGGTAAAAGTTGTAAGACGAAGACATTGACAACTCCCATACCTGACAACGCCGTGGTAGTCACCTGCCAGTCACAAGGTAGCCACGCCTTAAAGCATCCCCTGCTTTATGGTCTATTTGACTCTAAATGGGACCATAATGATAATAATAATACCAAATGAACATCATGCTGTATTGAAGAAGACTTGAAACTATCGATTGAGACCATAAACTCATGTTTACGATGTTTACTGAGGTAATAAATCAAGTGAGGAGCAGGGTCATTTTCTCATAGACTTCTATACAATCAGACTTCTTTTTGCAACTAGAGGAGTCGCCCGCTGCTGAAAAAATGAAAGTTTAATGCACTTCCACATTGGCTTCACTTCCTCAGACTCGGCAGTTGCCCACTGGAGTTAACAGACCTGTGTAGACCGCTCCTCATCACTGCTTGAGGCTTGCGGCTCAAAGCTGTACGAGCTGCTATTAGCATAACACACATGACATGATATCTCTGATTGTGCTACATAATTAAACGGTCCATCGTGAGTCAAACTATGGTATAGGAGTGGAATGATAAATAGGTGGAGTACTCTTTTAAGGCCTAAAATGTGCCTTAAAATGTGACATAGAATAGATAATCTACTTTGTGGTAACATTGTAGGCTGCGACTGTTCAGTATAGTCTGAATTGAGCATGCTCAGTTTCAATTCTGAGAGTCGGAGTCATCCTGTTATTCTCTAATTGCTGGTACTGTACAAGGTGTTTTCTGAACTGCTGACTGAGCCTGCAGGGTCATCTGCCATAAGCGTGCTGTCGTTCGGATTTGATGTTGAGGCACACATTTACATTTAGCATTTTCTTCAAAGCTCTAAAGAACACGGGAGCTGCAGCCTGTTGATTTAGGTGAGATTAGTCTAATCCTACCTTGCCACTAAGAAAAAAATGCTTTAATTGGCCAAGTGACAAGCATCTTTGAATCTTGTCTTATAAATTCTCCACCGTTGCTGGAGAGAGGGACATCTGGACTACCTTGCTTAGCCTGCTGCCAGCCGAGGAAAATTAAATTCTCTTTAGATTACATAATGGATTTCGTCAACACCAAAATGCCCTCAAAGTTTATCCAATCTTTTAAAAAAGATTGGATAAATCTACACATTGTATACGAATTCACAAGATCACGGCTATTACAGACATGGAAATGTTTGGCTGTAGTGCCCAAAAGGAGCTGTCGAGCAAGAAAATGTCACATTATGTTTGTGGCTCAATCCCAGAGAGTGTATACCAAAATGATGAATAAAGCTTAAAAATTTCACTTACAAATATAATATACCCCGCGGGCACATGCAGGCCTTGTCAACAGAAGGAAATTGGAAGGTTTGAAAATGCGATATCCGGATTAAGGTTTTGATAAGTTGCTGTCCTCGGGGCGAGCCTTGTGTCACAAAGATTACCACGATCAAAAGAAAGGAAAGCAAAAGTTCAACGATTTAAAATATCATGTAACACCAGCATTAATCATATTGTAGAAGCCAGTGTGCGAATCAGCTGCAGGTCCACTGCAATTACACATGCTCAAAGGCAAGAGAACGACAACAAAAAGGTTTAAAGCTGATGTGATTCTGCAGTTAGAAATCTGATCACCAGAAAATCCTGAGAGTAAAAATGTCCATCTGCCACGTATTACATTCTCTATTTAAAGCTTTAGAAGTATTAATTGAACAAACCCTGCCACTTGGGTTGCACGATATGGCAACCGTCAGTGCAGTCGTACTAAAAGAAAAAAAAAAACAGCTGACCAGACGTCAATGCCTGTGTGTCTCCACTAATAACTGACTGGTGCTGGCCAAGGTTCCCTCATTTCCTTATTTATCAACGAGGAGAAGTTGACCAATGCCACAGTTTTCGCTGATGCGGCGTTTGTTGCTATTTTGCGTTGCGCTACAGTAATCACCATGTTGAAACTGGACAATATGGAAAAAGCTGTGGCTGCTGTTTCCTGAGGGAATGCAGAGAGCAGTCATTTTCTTTTAGCCAAATCTTCCAAAGTGTGAAAAAAATGTCTGGTTTATGATATTATGTCTCAGCAATGATTAAACTTTCCACAGGCGCTGTTTCTAATCAGAGTGGCCCAGAATGTCACCCACAGTAGCTGCTGTAAGGCATAAGAGTATAGCCCAAAGTTAGTGAAGTTGTGTGGGCCCAAAGGAAGATTGGATGGGTGTTTGTGCCGTGAAAACGCTAATAGGAGGTTAATGAGGCACAATGGCATTACAACCTGTAAATTAAAAAAAGGCTGCACTAGATTAGATTCTCCACATACCTTTTAGATTGTTGAGAGGTGGGCTCTAAAATGGAACCACCATCTCTATTTAACCTAATCTAATAGTTGGATCTCTATGCTTTTGTCGTGTTCTTACATTGATTTAATTAACTCATGATTTATTTTATTTATTGTATTTTATTTCACTTTGATCAATGCATTGTCTTGAACTGTATAAGAAGTGTATTAAAGTGTGCTATTAGTGTATATTTCTTTTAAACTTAATATAAGAGAGTAGTTTAGTTTGTATGTACTTATGAGAGATATACTTAACAAAATTATACTTAAGTATACTTGGCTTATACCGACACTTATACAGAAAAGTCCAAGTGTACTTGGCAAGTATATAGAAAAGTTCAAGTGTACTTGACTTATACTGAAAATTATATAGAAAAGTATAAGTATATTTGGCTAAGTACTATAAGTTCACTTACGAAATCTTACAAGTATATTGCAGTAAAAACAATTAAATTAGTAGTTTACTGAGCGTATACTTTAAATTGTACTTTCATAAACAAAAAAGTGTATATACAAGTGTATAACTAGTAAACTAATAGTATACCTATAAGTTCACTTGTAGTATAGTTCATACTATAATTGCAGTACAAAATACAACTTGGGATGTAAACTATTTGTGTACTCAAAGTTTACTACTCTTATATCTAAAGTATACTTTTATAATCCAAAAAGTATTGAAGTAGTACACTTAGAGGTATACTACTATTAGTATACTTATTACATAAAGTCTACTTGGGAATATGCTTGAACTATACTTAAGTATACTTCATTAAATAAACTTGAATTATACTTTCTTTTGTCATTATTATTATCAATAACAATCTGGTAAATTCCAGATTAAGTTAATTGTATTCATAAAGCTCAAAATTGCAAATGTAATCGTGTTTGTTGTCCAGACTGTGATTGATAGTTCTGACAGATAGATCAGTTTACAATCTCCCTCAGTACTTAGATAACAACAAACAAAAATCCATCAGATGCTTTGTCTCAAGACATTGAAAAAAATATATTGGATCTTATCTAAAAAAAAAAGAAGAAGCTTTTTCACCCTGCATAAAGAGAGTTCACATTTAGCGTGATGCTACCATGCCAATTAATGCAGCAGTGGCCCTGGTGCGCATGACGAATTTAATGATGTCCTTTGCTTTCTTATCATTCTGCTTTTTTTTCTCACAGCCTCAAGAGTCAACATGTCCCCAAAATAAGATGAAACCTGTTCTGAAAACTAAACCCAACATTAGAAAGGGTGCCAAGAGGGAGAGAAAGAGGGAGAAGGAGGAAACTCATCCAATTTTCGTTTTGCTGGCCGCTGCAGCCAAAACTCTCATTTACAGTAGAAACTCAGGGCTGCCAAGAGCTCGTGTCCAAATCAAATAGCCCGGCCCAGCAGACACCACAAACGCTTCCACTGGTAGACTCTTTGGCCAATTCATATTTAGTATAAAATGAGCACAGATGGGGGAAAGGTTTTTTTTTTTTTTTTTGCTTTCCATTCTGGTGTGTGCTCCGACTTATCTCATCATAAACATGTCCTGAATGGGGGAAAGAGGGTTTGCATTTGAAAAGGACACGCAGTGATGAAAAATGCTCTTGTGATTGTTCTCATAGAGTTATGAATACGATTTGAGAAAGAGAGGAAGCAAGAGGAGACTCAGTAGTGTTTGTGAAAGTGAGAGATGAAGTTGTGAGCGCGGTGTTGTGTGTTTGCTGTCTTCAGATCGTGTGTGTTAGAGAGAGGGAGTCTGCATATACTCAGCTTCACATCACGTCTACAGGGAGAGTGACTGTGGGGCTACGTAATACATTTCATATGCGTCTCATCACCCTAAATTTCTTGCCAAATCCAGATCAAAATCACAAAGGAAAATAGTGTAATTTTCACAGAATGTCATCTGACATTCAGCATCCGTTTAAAAGTTATTATCCTGTCAAAAATCATCAGTTCCAAACTATTAGTTCCTGTGCGATGAATACCAGTGAGGCACTCCGCAGAGTTTGACGAATTACTGTGTCTTATGTCTTCTTATTTGAACAATGGCATACTTTTGTGTTTGGAAGTTACTTGGGATATATTATGTCAATTTAAAAAGCAAGGAGGCATGTAATGTTATTCTTCTCAACAGCATCGTAGGTGAGTATTCCTGACATCTAATTTGCTCAGATCATCATTGAATGTTTTAAGGTGTCTTCCTCTAACCTGTTTTGTGTGTCAAACTAACTTAGGTGTGTGTCCATTTGTTGTTTTCTTTAGGCTGATGCGAGAGCAGATTTGATATGCATCGATAATTATAATCCAATGACATAATATACATTATTTTGTTATTTTACTTTTGGTATATTTTGATTAGGGTTGTCAAAGTTAACTTGTTGTGAAATAACGCTCCAAACTTATGCTAAATGTTGGCAAAGAAAAAAATTCATGGCCATTTTCAAAGGGGTCCCTTGACCTCTGACCTCAAGATATGTGAATGAAAATGGGTTCTATGGATGCCCAAGAGTCTCCCCTTTACAGACATGCCCACTTTATGATAATCACATGCAGTTTGGGGCAGCTGTTGTTGCCTGTTGGGCTCGAGTTTGCCATGTTATGATTTGAGCATATTTTTTATGTTAAATGCAGTACATGTGAGGGTTTCAATATTTGTCATTGTTTTGTGTTGTGAATTGATTTCCAATAATAAATATATACATACATTTGGATAAAGCCATGCAGCATATTTGCCCACTCCCATGTTGATAACAGTATTAAATACTTGACAAATCTCCCTTTAAGGTACATTTCGAACAGATAAAAAATGTGTGATGAATTTGCGATTAAATATTTTAATCAAGCCCTAATTTTGATGCTTTTGCGCTTCTTTTCAGATGTATGACTTTTACTTGCAACCGAGTATAGCTACTTTTACTTCAGTGAAACATCTCAGTGCTTCCATCGCTGCATACAAGCACCTGTGTGTTGTGTTTTTGTCCTACTCCATGTACCTTTGGCAGTTTCTCATTAAATCGTGAGTGAAACAAGCGAAAAGAGCCATGCTTCAGAAGTGGAAAGAAGAGTGTGTGCCCACCTTTGAAGTGCGGCTTAGGGAACTGAGCTATGTATTACACTCAGAAGAGTTGAAGCATTATTTAAACAAAAAGCCAATGTCATTTGTAAAAGTTTGTCAGGCAATTATGGGCAATATTGGCCGGTGACCTTAATATTCACCAAGTATCCTTATTATGTAAAAACATTTCATCTACTTTGACCTATTTTTCTATTCTTAATGGTCTTTCTGTTTGGCTGTGCTCCATGTGCCTTCACTGTCCTAAGTTGTTTGTCATGTTTTATGTGACGCGACATTATATCTGACATCCAAAGTTCAAAGCATTTTTCATAATAGAATAATAGTTTCCCTTTTTCGCTTTGTGGCTCGTCCTCTTTACTGTTCTATTCAATTAACAGTCTGATTGACATAATTAGAAATTGCTGGGACATTACAAACCAACGAACCAGAGCAAATTCCTAGTGTATGCCTGATACACCTGGCAATAAACAAGATTTTGATTCTGATTAAGTTAATTGAATCAGCATTGTTATTACAAAAGCATTGCCATTTTTAGCCTTACAACATTGTATAATTACTCATGACAATTCCAGAAACACAAGGCTTTCATCCAAGAGACCGCTGTTCGTGTCCGGTGCATCACGTTTCAATTGGCTGTTCATTCATGTCCCGTGTTCACAACGTTCAGTATCATTGTCACTGTACAGATGTAGAAGTTTTAAGCCCAACCATGTAGTTCTTTCCTAAACCTAACTATAGTGGTTTTGATGCAGGAAATAAAGAAACAGCAAAGGGCATGACATCAAAGGGCATGACATCAAAGGGCATGACACCAAAGGGTGTAACACCAAGGGGCGTGACACCAAGAAAGGGCTTGACAAAGTGTCGGTATGTGACGAGTTGGGATGAAAATGTGTTGTTGTATCAGAATACGTTGAACTAAAACTCAGTATTGACTTAGTTTAACTTACATTATTACATACCATGACCAACCAAGTAGTTTTGTTACCTAAACAGGTATTGTTACCTAAACAGGGGCTTGCACAGGCGCAGTAATCGTTCTTGTTGCTGGACGTTCGTGAGATAATGCCCGAAAAATAACAAATAACTTTTAATAAGATATCATACAAACCGTTGTAAAAGATGAATTCTGTGTCAGGTCTTTATAATTCTGTTTACAACATATGAGACCAAAGTATGGTCACAATGGATTTTATGTAATGTTATTAACATCTTTAATGTAAATAACATTTCAAAAAAACTGAGAATGTTCTTTTGCTGTGATGAGTCTGTTTTGTGGAGGAGAAAACCTAGAAACCGAGAGAAACTGTTTGACATTGAACAATCTTTTCTCTGTGGAGAAGCTTCATCTTTACAGCGTGTCCACAAAACCTAATCTGCATTTCAGAGTTACTGATCATTAAAATAATTTACAAGATTGTTTTGGGAGCACAACGGGCTGCAGTGGTTGTAATAATATAGCAGTTTGCAGAAGAAGGCTGGCACTTCCTCATACCATTCGTCGAAACATCTATATAACTTCAAATTGTTGAGGTTAATGTTTGTCAAAAGCAGAGTGAGCGGGGGAAATCATGAAAATGGAAAAATGCAGAGGAGATTTTTCCCCTGCCTTTAAGATGACTGACCCAAAGTGGCCGTAACCCAAGTCTGCTATCAGACCGGGTGCATGGGCGTGATCTACTTGCAAGACTGTCTGGCTCACCAGGCTTCCCCATAATAGATTGCACACTAAATTTAATTTTAATTCCATCTCCATCCAGACGGGGTAGCCCCATGAGAAAAAAAAGGTCTCTTTTTCAATAAGAGATCTGCAGCAGTCCAAGTCAGTAACACATTATTTCTTTTTAAAAAGCACATATACAGAGTTATTAACACAAGTTCATTTTTAAAATCCTGTCAGGGTGGTGGAACACAATTTTTAAGTGATTATCATTATCATCACCTTCCAAAAAGAATAAGCTGTCTGCTAAACCATTCATATCTTGTATTACTGTGTGGCATAAAAGTTATCAATGAAAGGATTAAACGAAGAAAGAGCAATTTAAGTACTGGAAATGGTATTAGTCAAGTGGAATAATGGCTCTGAATGATAAAATAATAAGAAGTTAACTACCTTTCTTTAATCAAACCTGTCCTCTTTAGATGTATGACTTAATAAAGATTACTGGGATTGCCTATAAATAGGCATTACAGTAACATAATCTTGATTCATATTTGATCAGCGCTGTCTAGTTTGACAGTTTGATTGGAGTTTGCGAGTTTCACGAGCAGTGATTGGCAGCTGCCCAGAGACTGTTCGAACAGTTCGACAGTGAACCACTGTCGTAGGACAAAAAATGCAGGGTTAACCCTGAAGTTACCTCGCTAACTGCAAATCCTGCTTCGTAGTACAGGCCTCAGGTTACCAAGATAAATCCTAGGTAATCATATAGCATGTGATATTATCTTTGTAGCTCAGAGCAAGACTATAAACAGATGTTCTCTAACACAGTGAAGTAGAAATCCCATTTTATATTTCAAGTCTGTCTTTTAGAATATACAGTATATGGCTCTATTAGTACAATTGTACTAATACACATATTGTATCGATCCCCTCAGAGAACATGTTTTTTCCTCTTGTGAGCAGGAACCACAGGCAGCCATTGAAATCCGCCAAATCCCCTCCTGTCTACAGTACATGTCGTCAACTTGTGAACAAGATCGAAAGCAATCGTTTAATGGCCCCAGTACAATTTCTGTCTGTTGGACAGAGCAAGGTGTTCCTGGTGGTATAATAGGTTGCCTGGTGGGGACAGTTTGGCCGGCTGCTATCTGTGCTGCTGAACATTATGCCTCCAGTGTAAATTTGGTCTGATTGCTTGTTTATGTTTCATTAAGTCTTGTTTCAAAATGCATTTATGCACAAGAGGTTTCTTTTTCTGATGTGGTGGAAAGTGAAGGTTCTTTAGATGTGTCGCAGGTAGCAATGAGTTGAAGCATAGATATAGAATAGGTGCCACAAAAACAAGAAAAATACCAGAACCCGGCTTAATACTGTATAGGTGGGTATCTATTACTAACCTGACGCACCTGATGGTTTGTTACACAGAACCATCTGAGAAGCCGTCATTGGAAACTGTTTAGAAAAGGGCAAGCACTTTCAAAAAACACTTGCAGGTTATTGGATGAACCATCTGTCAATCAAACTCTTGGGGAAGCCAGTCAGGAGAAGAGCGAAAACATCTTTTCCCTCGAGAAAAGCCTTCAGTGCCGTTCTTTGCTCTTCTTTCAGTGAAGACTCCAGTTCTGATATATTGTTGTACCTACCCTAACCTCTTCAGGAGCCGCCATTTTTTGTTTAGAACGAACAAATTGGTCCGAGTTCTGGCTTGCCAGACACATTACTTGAAGCCTGACAAGATGGATTTTCATAATATGTGTTCCTCGCGTGATCTTGTGACATCGTGAGAATCCAGCTGCTGTGCAAGGTAAATCTACTACTAGCTTGGTCATGAGGTGTAACTGAATTCATACTCGCCTTTATAGATCCTCTCAGTTTTAGCAACACTGTGGAAAGCCCAGGAGGAAAGGCATTTGGCTAAAATTGTACTAACGGTCTTTATAATCACTGACACTAGCTGCCCTTGGACATCCATAAGATGCATTCATGAGAGAGGGTGGGATTGACCGCTCGTTCAGCCAGTATTGATTGTTTGTATAACCGCATGGCCAAAGAGGGATGCTGCCCAGCTGGACGTGAGTGAGACCAATATAACTCTGAACTGGAAAAGGAAATGCATCTTGGCGTAATTACAAATAAACAAATAGCAAATGTTTTACAAGGGATAATTTAACCGAGGTCCCAGCGGTGCTTGGATGTAAGGTGTCAAGAGTCATGGTCCCCACTGTGACTTCCAACTATTTGCTGTCAGACAGCCACAGCAGGATGCAGATAGCACTGTTTGATCAAAGCTGCATGGCAACAAGTATATCGTAGCATCCCTCATACACCACCAGTGTGTGTTGTTTTTGGCCAAATGTTTTGCCTGCAGACCTATTGGATAAATATGTGGGGGTGTTAATTAGATATAAAATTTGTCTGGCATGAGGTTGTATATGCTAATACACCGCAGGGTAGGTCTATATCAATGGTGGCAAATACCCATTAATGGAGGAAAAACAAATGTTCACTTTTCTATCTCAGTCCTGCTGTGAAGGCGAAAACAACAATTCAGAAATGGACAGAACCCAAGGGTGGGGGGTAGGGAATAATATTGAGAAGATAAACAATATTTGCAGCTTTCAGGGTGAGCTAGCACCCTCTCCTAAAGTGTCCTGCAAAACATTTCAGTGTTTTCTTATTAGCCTCCACTTCAATACGGAATTCATTCACAGCATAACTATGCTTCATTATGTAGCTGCCCGGCAAGAAAAGAGAGACAAATTACTTTAATCATTAACTGTCACCAGGTCATGTAATTCCCACTTTTCCATTTGTAAAATTCTGACAAATAAGGCTCACAGCAGGCTTTCAAAACATGTCAGGAGCGTAATGAAAAACTGCAGGGTTGCTATAACTCAGACTAGTGTATAACTAATGTGAGGTAAGGTTTGTTGGGAAAAGGACAAATACCGGTGTAAGAGAGAAAGTAGAACTCACCTGTGATTTCTTGTGACTTTTTTTGGAAAAGATCTGAAATGCAATATGCAATTTTGCCAGTAAAATTACATGTATGAGCGGCATTACAGTATATTGTGTAATTTGTGTGTGACCCTCATTTCCCCAACATTGGTTAATCAATCATGTTTAGATTTGAGTTTTGACGATACAATAGTATTACCTGTGGGGCTGCTGGTGAACTCAGGTTTCAGGCTATGAAGTATATAGGGAGGCGATAGCAACGGCAAAGCGAGAAAGGACTCATAAATCACACAGCAAGGCTTAATGTGTAGCTAAAAGACCCCATTATAAAACACAAATGAATATGCATGGGGATTGATTTGGAGTTGGTGTGTGTGTGTGTGTGTGTTCATTGTCTCCTTCAATAACCCATGAACTTTTGCTTAATTTTTCTTTCCTTTTTTATGCAAAGGAAAAATATCTAATCTCATTTTTGTATCATTTGCTATTTAAGGGACTTAAAAAGTAAAAGTAAGTCATCATAGTTGTCAAATGTGGTTGTGTATTAGTATAATGTTTCCCACCAATTGTGGTGGAATAGAAGTATAATGTTTCCCACCAATTGTGGTGGAGTAGAAGTATAAAATAGCATAAAATGGAAATACTCAAAAGGACTTCAGAATGTACTTCAGATTTGTACTTAAATCCAGTACTTGAGTAAATATACTACTAAAAGATGCAACAATCTCCTGATTGTTTCTGATTATTTTGTGTTGACTGTCTTGAAAATATTAGAAAATGAAGAGTCACTCACATTTTTTAAGCTTCATTAAAAGTACAAGAAATTCCCATCCTAAATCCTAATATTGGTACCAGCAACAAGTACTTGTTGACAGTCAAAAGAATGCTGTTTTTTCCGGAGCGTTTCAGACAGAGGGTGAATACGGGTATATTCAGACAGACGGTATGAGAAAAAAAATGTGTTTTTTGAACATTGAAGCATGTAAACATGTTCTAATAGAAACCCCAAATACAAAATATGAACCTTAAAAATGAGCGTGATATGTCCCCTTTAACATTCAATAACGTCCGGAACTACGTAACTGTAGTCAAAACTCAAGTAAAGTTCCTCAGCTCCTAAAAAAGTTCCTGGGTTCTAGGAAAAGTTCCAGCGGTGTAAAAGGGCCATACAACTTCTCACTGAACCAAGTGTTTCAGCCTAGTAGCCGTACGAATTACGTCCATATTGCACAATTCGGCAACTCAAGCTTTAACGCTACGGCAAATTTCAGTGCCAGTGCAGGTAGTAATGTGCTCTATATGTAGCAAGGTGGAAAAACAAGGTTGGGCTAGTGGACAGGATCAATTCACGATCTTGCTCTAACCTTAACCAAGTGTTATAGTTGTGTAACCCTAACCATATGTACCTTATCAATAGATTATTTGTTTCCCTAATGTTAAAGGAGCAATATATAGCACTGATTGGTAGCGTTTAAAATGGGTAAGTCGTAACGGGGAGTCGCCCGTCTTCTCCTCTGGTGTGACTGATCGCAGTAAGCGCAAATTTTTCGCAATTTTAGGGTTACCTTCTAGACATGACGACGTTAGCCTCTGGCCAGCAGTAGTTAGAATCACTTCACCGGCTGTGTGTTTCAAATACTCACGGCCTTGATAACCCAACTGCACACAGACCACAGAGAGATGAAGAATCTAATGTTACGTTATCTCTGTTGATGCAGTTTGTTTACTTGCTTCCATGGCTGCAGAAGACTGTGTTTGCGTGCCAATTTGTTTCTTACGTGGCGGCGGCGGGGGGGGGGGGGGTAATGGGCAGTGGACGAGATCGAAAACAAAAACAGACGTTACAGACCGGAATGGAAATTTCAAAGGAGAACATACTGGCTGTAGCATTGTTGTCGGAGAAGCCATTATTTCAATTTAGCACGTTTCCTTAATCTCTGATGATATTTCATGGTCATTTTATGACTTATTACAGTAAATATATTACATATAGGTCCTTAAACCATATTGTACTTGCCATGGGCAGATATTGAAGAAAGCAAGAATTAAAAACAAAACATTGGCGGTCGGTAAAAAAGAAAAGCGATAGGGTTGGATATTTTTAATGAAGTGGGAGTAAAACCAGTTCCCTGCAACAACTGGTAATTGTTATCCTGTTATGTCCTCAGTTTACCCGTTTACTCCTCAAAGTTTAAAGTCTTTGGCATTTCCAGGCTTAATAAGGCAGAGAATAGCATTATTTTCTGTGAAGGTGATACTAATTTGCAAACGTAGTTGCTCGCCTGCATACACACACAGACCCACTGACACAAAGCGTCCCTCCTTCTTCTCCCTGTCACACCCCGCATCCCACCATCCTCTATCTCCCTCCTCCTCCTCCTCCTCCTCTTCTCCCCATCCAGCAAACCCAGCAAATGTTTAAATTACACGACCAAGTAAGCAAGATTAATTAAAATGATAATCTACAGGCTGAATATATTTCACAGTTAGCTAGGCGGCGGTTTGAAATTGCCGTGCAGAGTTTTAAAGTCAAAGTGGAGTGTTGACCTTTTCATCTGCTTTAGTGAAACAGTCATTAGCCCAATTAAGAACATCCCCATTATATGCAAAACACTCACCGCTATAATATACTTCATTATCGTAATGTATGGTAATGAGAAAAAAAAAAAGAAGTAATGATTTATGTGAGCTGTGAATGTTAAATAATGTATATTTCTTTTTTAAACAAAGCATTTGGAGAGCTAACATCTGTGCAAATAAGGCTGTTAGGATTTAAATGATTCCCTTAAAGGCTTAAGAAGAGAGTAAACAGTTATAATTTTTTAATCCTGCAGTCTTTTCAGGCACGTTATACCATCTGGAAAATGTCCTTTAGTCATTCTGATTACTAATTGTATTCTGTTGTATTGTACTCTGCTCCATATTCTCGCTTTATTATTCAATTTTCCACATTTTCCAGAATTATGTTCCCTTGACTCCTTTCCTTTTATTTTTTTTTGTTAGTTTCCTGTACCCTATTCAAAAATAGCTGATGCTTCAGGTTTCAGGATGCTGCAACAATGCCTGCTGTTTCTCAGCTGCTCTCTATCCCCGTACAAGCTTAATCAAAACACGGGTTAGATTCCCTTTTCCCTGGATGTCGGATAATCCTCTTATGAAGTAACTGTAAACCCAAACTCTCTCATCAGTCTCCCATTCACTCTTAGACAACATACACATGCGGCACACTGTGTACAGATGAGCCTCTCACTCCGACATGGGTGAGAGGAAAAAAAAGATTTTAAAGAAGATGGTCCTCAATCAAAGTCAATTAGCGGCTGAAAGGGTGTGATCTCTGTGCGTGTTTACACTTGCATATTCTGTATGTGTACGCCTGTGCTTGGTGTGCATTAAAGTGTGTGTGTGTGTGTATGCTCTGCGCTAGCCTCCTCATCTCCATGCTTCATTTATCTGTCATTAGCAGAATTAATGGCTGTGGGTTTGGGCCAGGGAGGGAATATGGCGCCTTTCCAAAAAAGGGGAGAAGAACTCTGTGAGCAACTCAAAGTTGCATAGAGGGGGGTGAGGGGGTGCGGGGTGGTGGTGAAGGATGGGGGGATGTAAATGAGGATTAGGCCTAGACACACAGAGATATCCTTACAAAAAAGAAGTTTATTCAAGTATGCTATTAATATACTTCTTTTAAAACTTAAAATGAGTATGCTTTCAGATTATTTGTATGTACTTATCAGAGATGAATTTAACACAATTATACTTAAGTATACTTGGCTGATACCGACAAGTATACAGAAAAGTGTAAGTGTACTTGACAAGTATAAAGAAAAGTCCAAGTATACTTGGCTTATAATGGCAAGTATAGAGAAAAGTCTCAGTGTACTTGGCAAATATAGAGAAAAGTCTCAGTGTACTTGTCAAGTATACAGAAAAGTCTCAGTGTACTTGGCTTATACCGACAAGTATACAGAAAAGTCTAAGTGTACTTGGCAAGTGTACAGAAAAGTCCAAGTATATTTGGCTTATACCGACAAGTATGCAGAAAAGTCTAAGTGTACTTGGCTTTTACTGACAAATATACAGAAAAGTCTAAGTGTACTTGGCAAATATACAGAAAACTCCAAGTACACAAATACCAACAACTATACAGAAAAGTCTAAGTATATTTGTCTAAATACTATAAGTTAACTTAAAGAAAACTTACAAGTATACTTGCAGTAAAAACTACTAAACTAGTAGTTTACTGAGAGTATTCTTTGAAGTGTACTTTCATAAACTAAATAGTGGGCTAGAAGAATATAACTCGTAAACTAATAGTATACCTACGGTATAAGTTCACTTGTGATGTAGTTCATATTATAGTTGCAGTACAAAATACAACTGGGATGTAAACTAGTCGTGTACTCAAAGTTTACTACTACTCCTGTAATTAAAAGAATACTTTTATAAACTAACCAGTAGGCCAATTTAATCCCAAAAAGTATTGAAGTAGTACACTACCAAGTATACTACTAGTTCATTGATATTAGTATACTTATTACATAAAGTATATTTGGGATTATACTTGAAGTATACTTCTTTTTTATAAGGGTAGAAAAGAACAAACTCAGAGAGGGAAGAGATGCAGAAAGGGGAGCGAAAGTAAAAGATTGTTGCAAGGGAGGAGAAGTAATTGGTATCACTGGCTGAGGGACAAATGGGCTGAGGGAAGAGCCTGGAGATGGAGGGAGTGACAGACAGAGATAGATGGTGTTCATTTTCATTAAATAGAGGAGGGAGAGCTATGGATAGAAAATGGCACAATGGCTTATTGGTCTGTTATTACAGGCAATGTCCACACTTGTGCAGATCAAGTTGAAAATGCATCTTTTTCTATTTGGTGGAAATAAGAGGTTCTCAAAAACCTCCTGCCAAGTGGAGGAAATTGAAAACGCAGACCAGTGTGTCTCATTGTTGTGCGAAAGCAGAGATTAAAAGGGGCTTTTCAAAAGAGCAGATGCATAATTGTCAACCTTCACAGACATCGACAAGCACTTCCCCATATAGCAACAAAGTTGCAAGGCTGTCGCCTCCGACGTGTTCTGTGATCTGTCATTACGGCTGATAAAAGTGCTGTCAATGACGTGTCATTATGAGTGCTGTAAAATGATTGCATCCGTTTTAAATCATGTAATTTTGATCAGGACTTGGTTAGAACATTTGTCAAACATCGGTTAGAAGATAGCTGTTATATTATGAGCCGTGTCTGCTAAAATAATCTATCCATTTATAACCACTTCCTTATCAACCGCTATGCCTACATCATAGAGCTGCTACCCTGGCTGTATACTGTCAGTCTTATTAGCATATGTGCTTGTGTACTGAAAACTAAAAAACAAAAACAGTTCCCCTGTCCAAACCTTTACCATTTAACTGTCAAAGCAAAAATAATTGTGGTAATATAAATGGAAAACTTTTCAGCTGCAGTGTGTTGTTCCTTTCATGCTGAAAGGGCAGTTCAGCTGTGTGGAAAAAAACAAAATATCTTTTAGAATAAGTGTGAAGCAAGTGGAGTGTAAAATATGTAAACCAAAACTATGCAGGCAGTTCAACAAGTGTCTTAACAGACAGACAGGTCAGGAGAGCTGAGTGCAGAAGATAATCCTGATGATACAATTAAACATCCAATAACAATGGTCCTAAAATAAGTGAAAAAAAAAATAAAAAAACATGTCACTGGCTACATGTGACAGACTTTTATTCCGTGCCACTGCATTCAGTAATGACCCAAGGTCTGCAAAGATTGTCAGACGATCTCATACAACTGCTTGGACATATTAAAACTGGTAAGAGGATGCTGTAAAACACGATCAAATGATTCCGTATGGTTGATGTTGTTTTCTCAAACTCAGAGAGTATACCTTTAAGAGCAATTGTTCCTCTAAATATAGTACAACATTACAATGACGACAGACTGCGTGGGGTGAAGAGGGTGATAGATAATCCCTGAGTAGTTGAAGGAGAAAGGAGTAAATAATGGCGTCCTATTTAATTAGAACACAACGTAGATGCTTAGTTGCAAGGTGAATACTTACTGACCGTAATATATGGCACTGCTCTACATAATGTGGCCCACTGGGACACGCTGAGCAGAATTTGAAATGCTCTGACCTTGTGTAGGTCAGTCCCTAATTATATGATTTTTAACACAAGGGTTATTTTTTACAGAAAAAAAAGTGGATGTGTGCCAAAGACAGAGCAAAAAAAAAAATATATATATATTTATATATATATACACACTTCCAAATTGTAATTGGGCAGACAAGACAAATAGGCCACATGTGATCCCACACATGTTTTCAACTAGGAGAACAATAGCTGGGAACGCCCATGACAATCGGGCCCGGTTAAGACTGCTCCCATTGGTAATTGGGCAGCTGGTGCCTGAGGACGAAGTGGCATGGCATATACTATTGGACTTAAAGATATTGTAGAGCTTGTGGTTGCTCCGAAACACACAGAGAAGTCCATTGCCTATCTTGGAAGCAAAATTGTGCGAACAAGAGTACCAAGAACTCTTCCCTGATATGCAACTTCTACCAAAACATCATTATTTAGAGCACTATCCCCAACTGATCAGTTTGTCTGATCCTCTTGTGGGACTCCGGACCATGCGATTTATAGCCAAGCACAGTTTTTTTTAGTAGACTGTGCGACTCTCGCTAGCTATTAAACATAATCTAGTGACTTTGGAAAAAGAAACTGCCCTAGAGATCACAAATGTCTCAACAGTTCCTATGGATGATTTGACACAAGAAATTGCTCAGACTACCGAACAGAACTTCCCTGGTACAACTGAAGTTCACCTTACTAAGGATGTCAACTTGACACTGTCTACAAGTGGACTGCCTGATTTTGGAGTGATTCTTCAGATTTACTTTGTACAGGAACGACTGTGTTTCATGGTGAGAAAGCTTTCTGGGTGGTACACGGACCATTTAAGGGCCTTTGAGCTGAGTGCAAGTCCAGCCAGAGAAACCGTTTTGATTGAGCTTGATGAACTGACAGATGACTACCCTTTGGCAGACTACTTTGTTGGACCTCTCAGAATGGTGACATTAAAAAGACACATAGGCATATAAAGTGTAGTAACCTTCAGATTAAATGTTGAATGGTTCTTTTGTCCTGTCATTGCTCATTGTTCAAATCTACCCTTGTAAAAACATTGACTCTTCTCATAACTTATTCACGGACTGTCGTGAAATCAGTGAAACTCATAATCATTCTAGGAGAAAACAATTACCCATGGATTGATCCTTCCAGATGAGATTCCTGAGTCTGTCAGTGACTTCTCACTGCAAATAAATAGGCAGTGGGGGACAGTCTACACCTAAGTCCACCTTCTCAAGACTACCGAACAAAGCTCAGGTGGCCTGGATGCCTCAAACACACAACCTTCATGGCAAATGGAGTCCCGCCTATGGTGTGAAGAAGCCAAAAAAAGCCAAAGTGAATTACTGCCCTACCTATCCACGTATTTGGGTAGGCACGTCCTGATTGGCCAGCTACGCTTATGCAAATTTCCAGTGGACAAATGCGTGCTCGTGATTGGAGGAGAGTATTACCCATAGAGTCCAGTAGAAATCGAAGCCTGTGTGACTAAGAGCTTGTTTGGTTCGGTTAAAACAAACTCCATTTGCCCGACCGAGACCGCTTGAAAAGGTGGGTCTTTCAAAGGCAGGATTTTATGATAGCAGATATGTGATTTTAGCGTGATTTCAAAAGCCAAACTAATTATAAATCCATCTGTTGATTGTGAGATCTGTTTAGGAAGCGATCTTATAACGCCATGTATAAAACATATTTATGCAAATTAACACGATTGCGTGTCAGTGCAGGTATTTTCCCTGATTAATAGGTCAAATCCTGTGGCAAACTGTTGCGCTTGTATCCGGCTCCGTGTACTTTGTCAGTTCATTAAGTCTATTAACAAGTGTGCGACAGTGATCCCACAGTAATATATCCTGAATCATTACTGTATAAGCGTCTCAAGCGTGTTCCCGCGCGCTCCCGACATTCGCACCAGTCATCTGGGAGTACTCAAAGGAGCTTTTGTACCATCCTGTCTCTATCTAATGTCAGTCACTGGAATTTGATTTCCCCACGTGGGTCCTGATGATGCAGGCTGACAATCGCCAAAACTGTCCAATCAACGAGTTACCTCTCAGTCTGTATGACTTCTTATGATGTCATGACCAGAACTAAAACGCAACAATGCATATTTTTTTTCCCTTGGTCCGGACCAAATGAACCCAACTACAGGTGTGGAAAAAAAAACGTTCAAGTTCATTTAAACGTAAAAGTTCATTTAAAGAGTTATCATTTTGAGTGGCACTCTGTCTCCTTGTCAAGATTAAAAGCTGAGTTGACTGAGTGATGACATATTTTTTTTTTGTTTCAAAAGCCTTTCAGAAGGCACAGAGAGAAGATAAACGTAGGATGAAAGATTCAGGATAAAG
The DNA here is from genome assembly GCF_015220745.1 of Sebastes umbrosus. Classification (NCBI taxonomy): domain Eukaryota; kingdom Metazoa; phylum Chordata; class Actinopteri; order Perciformes; family Sebastidae; genus Sebastes; species Sebastes umbrosus. The sequence goes on from NC_051287.1 coordinate 14,981,862, forward strand.
CTGTTCTTTTATTTGCCCACCTCAGCGGTACAACAAAGGCTTCAGTGAAGCAAAGATGGCTGTAATCACACCTTGTTTGATGTAGATATACTAAGGAAGAAAATCTGACATGACTTTCCATTATTACACAAAAAAGTGTTCAAAATGCAAACGGAGAGATTTCCCTGTAGAAACAGAGAAGAGGCTTTCACTTCCACAGTAATGAACCAACGCGATTGTGCATACATGCACCATGTTTGGCTGACTGCTGTAGCGCTAAGAAGGAGGAAGCGACTGGCAACATTGCCTCTCAGGCTTTACATGACTGGAATATCAACACTGACACACACATACACACCTAAGCTTTGTGTATCATAATAACTCACACAACCTGTGTCATGATCATCATCAGGCCTTATGAGGCTTTGAAAGGCTCATTAGATTGACTGGAGACCAGCGTTTGTGTGCGTGTGTCATGTCTATTTGTGAAATGTGAGTGCATTAATGTGTGTGTCTGCATCGTTTGTATATTTGTATGCATGCACATCTGCTTTCCTGCTTGTATGTGTTGCTTTGCGTGGGGTCAAGCAGACAGGCCTGTTGAGGCAGGCATAATTGAGGCAGCAGTAATTAAAGCTGTTTTAATTGGCGTCATTAATGTACTGAGGGTCAAGCTGTTGACACACAAAAACATGCACATGCACACATATTTAGCGCAGACATGCACACCTACACTCGCACACTTACTTAGGCTGATGTATTTCCAGTACACTGTGTGATGGATGGATGGATGGCACTAATCACTGAAGCATAAACACTCACAATCCTGTCGTTTCATAACTACATATTGTTATTGGGTATAATCATGGAGGAATAGTTACAGAATGTTATGTGGCAGCCCTGTCTCCTAAAAAAAATATGTTAACCCTAGTGTCTCAGATATATTAAGTATGTCGTATACGGTAACACTTTATTTTACAGGGCTGCAAATTTCATGGTAAGTAGGTGATAGTTAGCAAGTAATGTATTTGAAATTTCTTTTAAATTACCCCAATATTATTTAATAATTATATCCCGCTCTTTCCCAAAGCAGGTATAGTTTCTTTAATACATTTCCAGGAAAGTAATATGAAGTGAATTGATAGACATGATGCAAATACTATTAATTAAATGACCAGTTATTTATTATTGCTTATTGGGAAATAGCACAATATAATTATTAAATAATTTAGTAGTTCTTGTTAAATTTTGAGGTAAATATTGGGGTGATTTGGCAGCAATTTCAAAGAAATTTCAAAAGCGTTATTTGCTAATTATCACCTACTTACCATGGAATTTGCGGACCTATAATAGGAAGTGTTTCCTCTTATACAACATTTTCATCAACAAGTGAGTTTGAACATTCTTCCCAACCGTTAATATTCATACAGAACTTGTGAATGGCTCACCACACTTAAAACCCTATAGCAATATATCAGCTTTTGAATATGTTTTGTGGTATTTGACCGTATCAGTTCTATATTTTTTCAGTGTATTTTTTTTTGTCTTAGATCACATTCAGTTTTTTAAGGAATCCCCCCACCTTTCCTTTTTGCATTCTGATCATAACATTTTATAAAGTTGTTTTTGGCACAAATAGCCCTTGAAATGATGTCCTTCCTGTTTTTAGCATGCAATAAGTCAGCTCATCAAATGATTTCCAACAATTATAGGCATTGAAATAGGCCTGCAATTGCTTTCTCTTTACAGAACGCTGTTTTGTCTCCGCTGCTGTCTCGTTCAAAACATAGTGGAGGTCATTATCACTCGAAGTTTAAAGAACAAGAACAATATGTTAAAGTCAATCACATGGTTTTAGGTGACAAAAGACAATGTCTTCTAAATTGCTTTTCAAGGCAATTATTTAAACTGGGCTTCATGTAATTGTTTTTCCAATATTGTGTTATTCTTTATTTCTATTGCTATTATTATCATTACTGTCTTTTGCTGGAAAATTGCAATATTTAATAGCGTGCACAAAGTGGCATCACGGTGTCACAGATATTGTATCAGAAAACCGAAAGAGCCCCCAACTGCATCATAGCCATTTAAGATTAACATCAAAATGTGCAGGCTTTTTTTCTGATGTCTCTGTGAGAGAAAATGCTGCAGTATTTTTTTAAGTATATTAGCAGTGTAATTGCTGGATAACATAGTTTTTGATGGCCACTTCTGGAAAGAGAGAAGATGGCAAGGGAGTCATTTTTTGTTTGGCAGCTCCACTGAATAAATGTGCATGAAAATTATGTAAAGACATATTTTTTGGGGGAATTCTCTCAGTGGATTTTCTCCAATACATAAAGATCCCTACTCACCAAATGAGGGCTTGTTGGAGGTTCTGGAGCTAAGATACAATGCATCATGACGGGAAAAGCATCCTTATACTTTGATATGCAATATTGTTATCTGTTATATTTGTTAATATCTGTTATATCAGAACTGGAGAGTATTTCTTGATTTAAAGAATAGCAAAGAACAGCATTGAAGGCTTTTCTCGATGGATAAGATGTATTCGCTCATCTCCCGGCTGGATTTGGCAAGAGTTTGATTGACCAACCCCTTTGCACAAAATGACAAATAAAATGTCACGATAATGCCATTGTGATTTCATTTCGCCATGTATCCTGTACTGACTGTAATGTAAATGCATCAGCGTATAAATGCTACGGTAAGAGTTGGTGACATTGTATAATAAGCAAGAAAGACCACTTATGGTGGGTGGGTCCAACAAACACCGGACTTTTAACTAGGAGACCTGTGTTCGAGACCGTTGTTGACCGTTTTTTTATTCTGTAAGTTACGTTTGTCACGTTTTTTATTGATGTTTGTGACGTGTTTTCTGTAGTTTTTTTGTATGTTGTTTCCGTGTGTGTTTTACTTAGTTTACTGAACAATTTTAAGCCCAACGTGACATTTTCCCTGACCCTAATTAAGTGATTTTCTTTCCTAAACCTAACTACAGATGTTTCAAATGACATGTAAAAAGGGCTAAAGTACGTACCCATGACACGCAGAATGTCTGTGTTATGTCGTGGTATTTATTCAACTTCCCGTGAGACCGAGTTGGATTGACAGATGGTTCATCCAATCACCTGCCAAGTGTTTTCTTTTTTTTTTTTCAAAGTGCCTGCCCTTTCCCTCAGATGGTTCTGTGTAACAAACCATCTGGCAGGTCAGTATAATCTTATCAACAGGAAAACAAGTGGACAATATGAGCAAGGTCATTGCAGCAATAAAGATGGATCTCACTCTCTGTATCGACACTATGAGAATGAAAATGCATGCCATTATGGCTATTCTTGAAACTCGTTTCCCCTTCCACTTTCCATCTTATATCTCATTGAGTAAATGCATGTGTGCTAATTACATCATAAATATTGCCAAACTGAACCATCAATCAATCCACGTCAATGACCCAGCCACCACCGTTCACCGCCACCCGCCCTGCACTCTACACAGCTTTAGCATTCCCTCTCCAATATGCCACACTGCATTCATCGATTTCTCCGTGAAGGACGAGGAAGAGGTTGCGTTTTCGATAATTACAAGCAGCGGTTCACGGAGCTGCAAATAACATCAGCGTCGTTAGTGCATGTTTGAGCAATTAGAAAAGCATCTGTCTTTAATCACAGTTCGAGAATACAGAATTATGCCGGCAGCATCTCACCTCAAATCGCGAATCAGAGATAGAGTTTTTTTTCTTTTTCTTTCCTCATGTGTGTTTTGTTGCATGCTTTCTCAATTACATGCTTTGAAATTTACGTGATTTACATAATTCAGCACAATAAGGTATTATCAAAATGTTAAGAAAGGCATATCCATGTACATGTGTGTCTACTACATTATGAGCTTTCATGGCAGAGCTGTTGTATTGGATTGCATTAGATTGGACGGCACCCAATAACGTGGCAACTCAATGTACATGAACTATTTTAGTCTTACAGGAGGGAAATCTGCATGACACATTGCACCACCACTCCAATCTACCCCCCAAACACACTCAAGTACACACACATACTGTTGCTCCACTTGAACATCTCTTCAGTTATTTTAAGCTGAACCACCCTTACATCTGTGCTGAGAGTCGGTGAGTAAGAGAGGTGCTCTTGTGGCATCGCACGGTGTTTTCTGTCTGTCAGGAAGCGGAGATCCACCACCGGAGAGATGCTGGTACTATTGGCTGAGAGAGCTCGGTGGAGTGTCAGAGCTCCACAAACTAAAATCCTCAAAATACTGTACATGCTGGAGGGTGAAGTGCAGTCTCCTGCTGGCTGCATCATCCACTGGCTGTTAGCGCGGTTGGCGCACCACGAGGGGTCCAGCTGAGGGGTTTTGAGATGGGCCAACATGACTTTTTCAGAGATTAGAGATGTCAGGGTGATGGGGCTTGTCTCTGAATTCTTTCTTATTTTATAGCAGACAGGGACAGGACAGTGAACATGTGTAGTGACATATTCAACATCTCTACATGGATGTAAGATAGCAGGGTACTTGGAGGCATGAGGTTATACAGGAAATGTTGATAAAATCTGCGTATAAATACAGCAGGTTATAAATCTGATGTCTTTCTTATCCTGGCCATATTTTGGCCATTGTGTACTTACATCAAGTATTATCATACTGATGAAAAACACTGATACTTTCTCTATTTGACGTCTTTTTCATGCACATGTGCACGCATGAAAAAACCCCGGTTAGAAACTCCAGGTTACTCCAGCAGAAATTGAACCGTGCTAATCTGGTTTCTCTAATCCCTTATCCCAATGACAGAAAGTGGAGTTGTTGTTGCCGTGACATTTTACAAATCAGGTTACTGCTGAAAGCTAACAGTAACCTGCTTATGTAACCGACTGAGGATATGTGCATTGGAGAGAGGCAGGAGAGACGAGGCCTTTCCGGTAGTTAAATCTCTCTGTATATCAGGCATACCTCTGACAGATCTCGACGGCGGGGGCGGGCAGATGGCTGGAGGTGAGGTGTGAAGTGGTCGGTTGAGAGGTGGGGTGAGCCAGGACCGGATATACAGCCTGCAGAGCTTCAACTCAATCAGGTTGTTGTTCAGTGGGTAGTCTGCTCACCTGGTGGTTGGTCCTTTTGAGCAAGGAGGGGATTTCCTCTAGTAGTTGGTAGATATCCCACAGGTGTCAACCAGGTTTGATGTAAAACGGTCCAGAAAGTCTTTGTAATGTTGTGCTATTTATACACCTTCTAATGAGATCAGGTTGATTGACTACGTTGTGGTCAAACTGTGAACTGTTTTTCCTGCGTCATTTGTTTTGCATTACATGTATGTATCTGACCCTGATCTTGAGGTGAGGTGGCTATGATCATTAGACAAATGACAGTTCATTACCATTGACGCTTGAGTTTTATCTGAAACAGATAAAAATAAGTGATTCTATTTAGTAGCTCTGATGATTTGATGATTTGGGTTGCAAAGAATAAATACATAATGACTCCCTCTTTCATACCATATTTTAAAATTAACAGGTTGCATCCTCCATTTATAGTAACATTACGGTGTAATTTCTTAAATAAGAGTGAAGTGGTTGTTAATTATGTGGTGCAAAATATCAAACATGCAATATTTAATATCTTTCTCAGCAGAAAATCTTGTATTGCAGTTCAAAACTGGTAAACTGAAGTAATGAGCTCAAACAACACATTGACATTTTCATTTTGTGGCAGGCTCACCTTGACATGACTCAGCGAACCTCTGGCAGCGCCTGCTTCGAGGACTGTGTGCTTCTCTGTTTCGGGGACTCTTTATATCCAGGTAGTCAGATCAGGGAACACTGGCAGCTGGCTGCTTGTGAGCGCATACGGCATGCTGCTTGCCAAAAACCACAAATGCTGTAGCAGAGTAGAGTGGAGTCAAATAATCGCTCAAAGGGGTTTTAATTTCCCAAAGTAAGAAGGATGTGCTAAATTATGACATTTGATAAAAGAAAGAGACAGAGAAACAGAAAAAAAAGCAAAGACAGAATTATTATATGGGTAGGGGGCTAATTACCAACCACTGAGACTTTCCAGTGTCATTATGGAATAATGAAAATATCACTCAAAACACTATTACAGAAATATTAAATTTTCATTAGACACCCCTAGAGCTTCTCTACTCCGGTCCTTTATCACTTTCTACAGCTCGGGACACTCGTTTCATTCTGTTAATATTTAATGAGTGATGGAATTATTAGCTGAACCACTAAGCATTCAGCTTTTGGGACGTGACTGAATCCAAATTTGCACCGCGATAAAGAAGGCATACAGTATATACTGAAAGGCAGAATTGAGCAAGGGTAAGTGGGATGGAGAAAAAAGTCAATTGAATTTGAAAAGGATTTAAATAAAGTCAAACATTAGGTGTGAAGCCACACAAGACAGAAGCAAAAAACGGAATGAAAAATCAATAGAATGACGGCCTCCCGCAGACACGTGTGGGACTGAAGAAGCCCCATTGTGAAGTGCATTTTACGTGCTAAAATTATGAACAATAAAAGACATTTGATTGAAATGGAAGTCGGTTACCTGCTGTTTTTTGTGTTGATTTTTCTTGTTTTTAAAATCTCAAAATACATAAAATAGTTATTGGTTGGGACACAAAACAGTTTATATTTTCTCACAAATCAGACCTTGTCATATTTAATTAACCTTTACAGTTGTTGAATGGAATGAATATCAGTCAGAGTTAACATTAAAATCCGGGTAAAGTAAAATCAGAGATTTGTTTCTGAACACATTGTACTGTACATGTTAGAAAAGAAGTGCTAGTTAGAGTTAGACCATTTAGAAATGACTATTTTTCTTCAATTTGCTGTTCAAGATTTTTTGGGCGCGCCTGAAACGGCCTGAAATCATGACTCAATGCTGCACTGGAGCAATCCTTAGACTAATCTGAGTATGGTGTTCTTCTCGTGTGCAGGTACTTGGAGCGTACTGCCTGGCTTGACAAATGATGTTAGGGTAGACATTGCTGTTTCTGGGGTGCGGTTTGCTGCTACCCTACATCTCTCCAGGGCCTTGGACAGTTTACCGCAAACATTTCTCACTTGTCACATCATTGATCCAACACCCATGTCTAAATACTAGGAGGGGCGGTGAAGGCTCGACTTGGGACTATGAAAACATTGTTATCATGGTTAAATCAAATGAATAAAATGTCATCTAAAAGCCTTACATTTCTCCCACCCGTGAAAACATCACACTCGTTCCTGCTCTGACACTGAGCACTGCAACCGAATGTAAATCATTAATGCAGAATAGCGGCATATGGAAGTTATTCATAGCAGAGCGGGTTGTACAAGTATAGCTGACAATGGTGGGAGTTGATGTTGAACTTCTGAGAGTCTTGTGACTGTGAGGAGCATAACAAGATGAAGAAAGTGTAATTTGTGGTTTCTTTGACTCGTTATGTAGACTGTCCTCTCCAGCACCTCACATGCAGTAATCCTTATCCATACGGAGTCAGCACAGTTTAAATTCTCAACTGAACTTTTGTTCTAGTTTCCCTTTAAGTGACGAAAGGCGAGTGTGGAAAAGCCTTTTAAAATAAGTACACTTTCTTAAAAAAATGTAATAATGAGATAGGTCTTGGAATATACTGGAGAAAGACTGGATGAATGTATGTGTGTGTGTGCCTGACACGGGTGATGAGAGTAGAAGAGGTCGTTTCTCCTGCTCCTGGCAGCCCTCCAGGATTAAACCTTTGCAGGTGTGCGCATGTGTGCATGCTTCACAATGTTTGAGTCACTTTACATTCAGCACTAATTAAGAACTGAGAGGAGGAAGCCGAGTCAAACTACTCTCTCTCTCTCTCTCTTTCTTTCTCACTTACTCAGACAGACACACATAAAGCATATGCACACTCTCACAGAATGCATGGTGGAGGGAGGGTAATTGGTCTAAGCATTCAGAAGACATTACATCTTGATCGATACCTCAGCCTGAGCAATGTGAGAACATTAACAGTCTACTGCCATCGTTTAACTGACAGGCAGCTCAACTGTCTTCTGCTCAGGATTTAATACTCACCTTAATTGACGTTTCACATATAACTGGTTTTCAGATTTCTGTTATGTAATGCTGACATTGAAGAAGCACCTATCAATTTTTTTTACGGAGGAGTTTTTTTAAAGTGTTTTAGCATCTTTCAGCTCATTGTTTTGGTTTTATGGCCCATAACAATACTGTTTTGATGAATTACTCTCACCAATCCCAACAAAAAAGGAAAGCTCAGATAAATTCAATGTAAAAACAGAAGTTAGTGACTAGCTAGAGAACATAAAGAAATTAGCAGCTATAATAGTTCGAATTTGGTTTTTGTCTAAGGTGGAGACCCAAACAGAGCTAAAAGAAGAGTGCATTTTCAACTTAATTCATCAGGTGGCCAGAAACATGAATGCTAATGTTGATCCATATGTAAAAAGACAACTGTTTGCTAACATGTTCGACAACTTCATAAGGTGATGATATGTAAATGTTGTGTTTATGGCTTGTTCTGCTGCCCTGACAATTTCTCCAAACGAGACTACTGTTAGTGAGCAGGTTTATAACTTTTCAGTTCTAAAAGGGATAGTTGAGATGGCAAAGAAAGCGTCGGGAAAGGGGCGGAAATTAGTCTGTCCACCTGGGTGGCATGTCTCCATCACAGAGTAATTTGTCCCAGAAATTAATGCTGATTGTAATTTACAGACAAAAGCCAGATGTTAGTGGGTGTTAGTGTTTTTTTTTGTCCAGCAGGAAAGGGGCTAAAGAGACAATATCTGGCCAGGCTTGGTACAAATGACTTGGTGAAATGTGTCTATCCACTTGACATTAATTAACAATCATGCACTCTGAGATTTAACATCTCGAACCACTGTTCCATTCAATTAAAAATGAACAATTTTAAAGCCTTATTCACCCCAACCACAGCAAACACACAGCATTGCTGGTAGATCGAGGAAATGAGCCATCAGGCTAATTGGCTGGTTGATTTGACAGCTTACGAAGCGAGCATGTAAGACTGCAAGAAGACGCTATTCTCTGCTTTATTCTAACCCTCCTTCACACACGAACACACACACATGTATACACACACAACCACACACCTACCTCATCCCTGTGACAGCTAAATTGGGATTAACGAGCTTTTAGGGAAAAGCTGCAACAGCAGCTCCTTTTCTCTTTGTTTTTCTTCCATTGACACCCCCATGCCTGTCTGGCAGACTGACTGTCTGACTGGCTTGTGCTTGATCTTGCATCAAATAGAGAGGTTTCCTTTTTTTAAACTTGGTACACACCTGCTTCCTGCTTGGTGTACACAGCCTGCGTGCTTTTTCCTGGCGCCACCCTGGTCAACAAACTGAGCTTTGAGATCACAGTGGCTTTAGAAGAAGAAAGATGATTTGATGGTCTGAAATATATACGTTCGAGGATAAACCACAGCCTCGTGGTGAATGGGGAAAGAAAGCAAACACTCATAGGACAGAACAAAAGGAACAAACGTTAATGGGCTCTAATATTAATGTGACAGAACATGGCAGATGGTGGGGCTTTGAGTTGGCGAAGTGAGACTAAGTTGTCCTCAGCATGATCTGGTAGTGCCAGTTTCACACCACGGCATATTTTATGGTGAACCGAAGCTGCACAGCATGCGCAAATATTGTGGGAAATATTGGTCTTCAATACTTTCCCATGTGATCCTTGCAGACACAGTTTTATCGCATCGTAGAAATGCATCTTGTACCATTGTTACCAATATTTCTTGCATTCTCTTGCAAACCATACCCAAAACACAGGTATTAATATGCACGCTGTGTAATTTCAGCAGATTGACTGACTAATGTTCACGTGAGCAGATCAGATTAAAAAGCCGTCCAAGCCTTTTAGTGCAGAATATGTTTGCCAGTTTGATTTGGATGACATTCTCCCAATTAAGTTATGCCTAATGAGTGATGTCCATTGCCTTTCCTTTGTCAGCCACTGCTAGTCTGAGCTAGTGCTAATTAGCTATCAAGTGCTCATTTATTAGCTGCCTGATGATTTTTACGGCTCAGCGAGTGTGTCGTACACTGTTTACATGGAGTCATTGTGGGTTTCAGGTCCATTCCTGATACGTGAGCAGGTGAAACATGACTGTCAAAGAAAGTTAGCAGCAGAATAAAACATTGGGCCTCATGCAGGATGTGATATATGAACAAAATTTCCTCTTATTTTTATTCATATTCACCATTTGTTCTTATTTTTTTAGAACTCATTGATTTCTGGTATTCACCAATGTTTTCTTCTTTTACGAGTGGTCGAGAGCACTCTTACTGATATAAGAAAAACACATTGTTTTCGCAGATGTTGTATGTTTTAGAGTCATTATAATGATTGGATTATTCAATTTGTGTGCTAAAGAAATACTATTGGTCCCTATTAAGATTATAAAAACCCTTGGATGGTATTGCTTGGCTTACATACTGCTCTTTGATGCCCCCAATTTATGATCAAGTGTGATTCATCATTCAGCACACCTAGGTAACAACGTTTGGTGCATCTGGAGTTGACTTTACTTTTATTTTTTTTTATAAGAAAATTAAGAGAAAATACAAGAGACATTTTAAAGAATGTTGCTGCATGATGCCCAATGCTAGTAAAAAATAAACACATGGTAATGTGATGGTAAATAAGAATAGTATACAGGTCCTCTGACATGGACTTTTGTTTACTGACTCTGGCATTCTGTCTTTGTAATCTTTTAAATACCTATTGTGATAACCTTATGTAACACTGCTGGGTAAAGGAGGCCATGTGCTGTATGGCAGTACTACCTTTTAGAGCTGGTGCATCATCCTTCACCTCGTGGACCGCAAGGCTCTGAACATGTTCTGGCACTTTGGCACAGGACACAAGCCCGTCCATCTGTAAAGTCGAGGGGGACGCCTCAGTCAGAATAACCTGCAAGCTCAAATTCACCCCAGGGAGGAGCAGGGCCCATTCAGATGCTCTTCACAATCTCAGCAGGACACATGTACCATCAACCCCCTGCACCTGCTGTATGTCCGCGAGGGCTCGGGCCCGCCAAGGACGCCAGAGAAGCTTCTCCGGCCTGCTTGCGGGCCATGACAGCTCTCCCGTTGAATTGTCGTATGTGTGGTCCAAAAACGCGTGCCCACTTTAGGACATGTCAGCTTTGCTTAAGTCATCAGTCAATGGAAATTACACTGAAGCACAAGTCAAACGCTGGAAAGCATGTATCACCAATGAGAAAATAATGCCCCCAATTCCAATCCTCTTTGTATCCATGCTTATAACTGCCAAGCCTCTGTGAGACTTTTTCTGTTAATTATTTGTCAGGGAATATACCCATTGATCAACAGTAAAACTGTGAATGAGCCAGAGTTAGCCAAGAAGTGTAATTTTCATCTGTAGTCCTTGGGCAAATATTAACAAACACGCTTAAAATTCAATTAAAACATTTTTTTTTTTTTACCAACTTGTATAATAAACATTGCTAGAAACATCACACACAAACAGATGTTTATGAGTGAATAACGCTGATAAAAGTCATTTGATACAGGCATCGATTGTACACAAGACAGTGTTGAAGAGGTTCAAACAGACTACCAAGAGACCCAGAAGCTAGGCCTTGAATCTGCAGGTTTTTCAAAGCCCTGGGAAAAGCATCTTACACCTACATCTGACTTTAAATTCAGTTTGTTGTTGGGTTTTATGCCAACCTAGCTTATGTAAGTAAGTATATCCATGTGCATTTGGTTGGTATGGATGCTGTGTTTACTTGAGTGGGCAGTTTAAAAGCTTTGTGGTCTGTCAATCCGTGTGGCAGTGAGGTTAAAAGATCCAGAACAGTGTCCACCTCCTCATTCATATTCTCATATTCAGAAGACATTAATTTCATTAAGATTGGACCACTTCCATCTATTGAGCTTAACAGTAAATCAGCTGCCTTCTTATGGCACATTTCCACCAAGCAGGCCAGTTCAGTTCAGGTTGTTACACATTTGGACGGTTATTTTTTAGCAAAAGCTGTGGACGGTACCAATTTAGTTCCACTCCTTTCTGTCCAGTTGTTTCGTGCCCCTCTGTCGAGGAACCTAGCACACTGGACTATAAAGGCCGAGCTAGAAACACTTCAGACCATTGATTGGTCAACAGAATCGTCACTCTTGTGCGACTTAATGCACTTTTAAATACCCCATCAATTGCTATGGAGACTACACTCCAGCCTGTTCAGGTGGCTCTTTTTTTGTTCTGAAATGTCGACACGCAACACCGATCCGTGGACAATCAACGAGGACGTTCCTCTGCATCATCAGTGAAGAGGAGATACAGCGAGAGCAGGCTGGAACGGGAAGGAACGAAAAGGTTTTTCAGCTCGTTTCTCAGCGCATAGAATGCAGGACGAAAAGTAAAAAGCTCAGGAGCGACTAGGACGATCAAGGAGTGGTGTAAATAGGAAAAGATTTAGATGGTACGGTATGGCCACAGACTGCTGCGCAATGTAACAATACTCCACTAGGCCTACAAGTAAAAGTCCTGCATTTAAAACCGTACTCAAGTAAAAGTATGTAAGTCAGTGTTTGTTTCTGGATGAATATTACTGCTGCATTAATGTGTATGTTGCATTTTCCTTCTGTAGATGTTTAAGGTTGTGCTAATATTAACTCTTTTGTATACTATTGGATAGTTTATTCTACAGCAATGCATCATATTCTATAAGATTGTCATACTGTATGTATAGTACAATTTGCTGTTTTTGTTTTAAATAAAGTACTTTTTGTTATACTGTGAGTTTTAATTCTATAAAATATGTTTATATGAAGAGACAGTCAGTGTAAACAATAGAAACAATGTATTTGTGTTCAGAAAAATTGCAAGGCATTACAAAGGTAACAAAAAGTATTCACTGTTCAAGTAGCGCATCAGACCTTCTCGTACATCCCCGTCTTTGTCTCTTTGTTGTAATAAACAGCCACATATATACCGAGAAGAATGAACACAAAACATTCAATGTACTCCATTATGTATTTATTGACTGTGTTGCGTTAGATATGATGTCACGCTGATTGCTTGGTGGCTGTGGCTATCACCATCCGGTAACAACCCCGCCTACATATAAGAGTACGATGGAAATGCAAAACAGATCTAGGGTGTAGGTACATGTACGGTACGGGTTATATGGGTTAATAGGGGTACTATACCGAACGTGTTTGGTGGAAACACAGCTTTAGTCTAATTTTTTTTTCACCTGAGAGCAGAACTCATAATTAGAAAAAAAGCTAAAAGTAGCATTCGTCTCATTAAGGGTTGAACCTGCACTAAACATAGACCAAAGCTGTTTAGAAAAAAAAGTAGTTATACAGTTAATTGCAGCTCTTATGTAATGTTTTCATTGCTGAAAGAAAAAAGAGAAACACATAATTGCAGGTTAACATCAAGGTGAGCTAAGGGCATTAAGTGAGTATTAAAACAGTAAATTAAGGCGAAGTGCTACTGATACCGAGCGAGCCAAGGTCATTAAGAGGAAATTATTTCTCTGGGTGAGGTGATTAGCCAGCGCTAAAATAAATGTAAGTCTGGTTTGTGTAACAGTATGTGCAGCATGTGTGTTTTAGAGTTCTTCCTTTAAACCACTGCCAGATAGATAAATCACAATTTCTCCCATCTGTTAGCCAGGCTCAGACAAAGAGAGAAAAAAACAAGTTGAGAGAGCTAATGAAAAGATGAAGAGGATAGATTGAGAAGAGATAGATAAAAGCAGGAGACTGAAAAGAGACATAAATGCAGAAAAATACCCCTCTTCTGGCTAATGATACGTTTTCAGTAAGAACCCCAAAAAACACAACTTATTTAAAACTTTACACAAGGTACTGTTTCAGTTTCAAAACCTGGCTCGTCTCGGAATAAGGGACAAGTAAACATTCAAAAGGTCAGAATTCATTAGCTGGGAAAATAGCTTGCGAAAACAAAATTGCCTCTTTTTCTCGCTCTCCCCTCTCATATTCATTCTACCTCTCTTTCTTCAAAGCTCAGCAGAAATAATGAGCTGATAACAGAGTGTCTGCTTGACACCTGCTGAAACACCGGAGAAAAAAACAGCCTGTGTCACTGATTCTTTTAAAGGTCTTGTAGAGAAAAATACTTGCCAAGTTTTAGTTTTTTTTTTTTTTTCTTCCAACATGTCAACAGCAGTCAGTGAAGATAATGGATGTGAAGTTTTTATTTTGAGTGTTTAAATCGATGCAGTTGTCATATAACATTTTTTTAATATAGTGCGCGCACACATAAATGTGCCGTATACACAGCAAAGCATTGGCACAAACACACACACCATCTGATCCTGTGTGGTCCATGGTTTTCTTAACCTAGCAATCATTGACAGGCGACTCCAGTATGTAGCCTAACCACAGGCTGGACACACACACCCACACGTGACCGCCAAGGACCGCCGCAGTCATTATGGAGTAGCATCTGTTTGTAAATGAACCACCTCCTCTCCATAACTCTCCCACTGTGTGTGTGTGTCTCATGATATTCACTTCATGTTTCTTCCATAAACCCGAATCTAAACATAGAAATAAGAGCGACCATGAAAACCTCCATTCTTTTGCCAGCAGAGCCTTGGACGGAACAAAAAAAAAAAGAAAAGTTATTTAATTGCTACATCTGCATTTCACTCAGATAAAGATCTTTATTTGAAATTCATTCTCTGTAATCTAGAAACTCATATCTTTGGCATAGTTAGTCCATAAGATGAAAACATAAATTCATTTTCACTGTAGTGAGAGGCAAGAACCCTATGAAACTCTTTTATTATGCTAACAATTAAAACACGTTGGATATGCATAAAGTTTGAGGCTATAGTGTGTGCTGGTGTTTTAGATTTGTTGAATAAAGCTAAAAGAAAACACACTTTTTGATCAGGTGGTATATAAAACATTCACTGTACAGTAAACAGCATAGAAATCGAAAAGTATGGGTGTAAATGACACATAGAGCCAGAACAACCACATTAACCTTTGGAGGTATTGACTGGTACAGATCCTTCTCAAATCCTGAAAGTTAGCATTTTGCCCATGCCGTAGCCCATCAACTCCGAAAATAATTTGTCCTGTCCTGTAAATAACCCACACCCACAGGTAGGGTTATGTGGAAGAGACGCAGCCAGAAACAGGCGGGAGTTTGACATTGAAGCTGCATGGAGCGAGAACGGAGATTTGGGTGACCCCTGACCAGGTCAAAAAAACTTGATGAAATGAGAATGATGTCTTTATATGACATACAAAACAAATCTTTAGTTTAGCCATATCTAATGCAAGCTTTCTGTAATCCACCCAACTAATATTCATTCTTGTTTTAGCTCTATTTTGCTCCACATCATCTCCAAAAATCTGGCTTTTATAATAGCATGAAATAGGGTATGAATGACACGATAATGCACAAGGTATTTAATGTGCAATAAGAACGCCTTTCTTGCTTTTGGAGTGTCATGTATACACCATGTACTGTAGTCTGTACTGATTGCAATGTAAACTCATCTGTGTGAATATGCTACACTCAGAGCTAGTGACGTAGAATAAAAAATGAGAAACTAATTGTGGGCGTGAGGGGAGGTGGACAGGTCCAACAAACACAGGACTTTAAACCAGGAGACTGATGTTTTTTTTTTGTAAGTTATGTAAGTGATTCCATAGTTTTGTTGTTTCTGGATATATTTTACTCAGTTTACGTACTTATTTTGAGTCCAACCATGATGTTTTACTTAAACCTAACTAAGTGTGACATTCAAATAGTTTTGTTTTGTGGCGTAGCAAATAGCCTAAAATGCGTTGTGTTTTTCTCATGACACACGGAATGTCCTTGTAATGTTGTGCTATTTAGACGCCTTCCCATAAAATAGGGTTGTTTTAACAGCTAAATGCACTTCTACTGTATGTTCACCTGCTAGTTGGTGCTGGACAGGTAGTGTGCAGTCGGTTTATAAGTGGGTTTGTCACTACGAGTGATCCTTTCACATTACACATAGTCATTGGTTCGTGTATAAGAAGATTGTATAATGTTTCCTTGACGACATATGTTAGTAAAACTCCTTTTAATATTACTGTTTTACGGTTGTTGATTGAGGTCAAAACAATTGCATGGAAGTGTACAAGCTGCAGACAACCCTGCTAACATGATTTTTCACTTAAAGGGACAGTGTGTAGGATTTGGCCGCATCTAGTGGTGTGGTTGCAGTTTGGAACCAACTGAGTATCCCTCTGCTAACTCCTCCCTTTCCAAGACTGCGGTAACGTTAGCCGCCGAGTGCAAAACCGTGGTTACGCCGTTCGCCTCGCTCAGAGGCCATCCTTACCATAATAACACTACTTTAGGAGCAACGGAAGTCGGACGGTGGCTGGCGGTACCACGGTTTTGCAATCTGCGGCTCACGTTACCGCAGTTTCCCAAGCACGTGGGAGAACTACGGTGGCCTTCAGTTATGTGTTGGAGTATTTCTTAGCCATGGGCACAGTGACCTCCTTGAATCTTGTGAGTATGCCAGGCGACAAGCGGAGACACCAAAATGTCAAACTATTGCTTTAACCTCAACTCCCTTTACAGTGCAGCTGTCTATTTCACAGTTTTTCTTTTCTTCTTTTGAATTTTCAATTCAGCATTTGATGCAACTCTTCATTTTTTGTCAGAAAAATCTTAACGTAATGCCTATGTTGCTTATTCTCTGTTCTATATATAAACAATGCACATTTCCCTGTGCAGTAATTCCTTAGCTGCAGTACTGTTATTATGAAAGAATCCTCTGTGATTACCCATATCACTGTGAAGGTAATCCCTCTTTTTGGCAGCTCTCTGCATCATGCTGCTGGCCATATGTCCAGGCGATGGCTGCGTCCAAGCCCTTCTGTGTAGGTGATAGACTCGGCCCAATTAACACCAACGAGATTGCAACCGAGTAAAGCTATATGGCTACTGTACTTATTAGCAGACTGTCGTATATTACTCCTTCGTTATTCTGTTTGGAAGTTTTTCTTGTCCTTCCTAGCTTCTATACACTTCTTCTTAATCTTGGTTCTATTTTGCCCTTTCCTTCCTAGTCTCTCGCTTATTGTCCTCTCTCAATCACCTTCCTTCTTCTTGTCAGTACATCATTTTACGTCACTCTTCCATTTCCCTTTTTTCCCTCCGTACATCATTGTCCTTCTTCTTCCTCTTCCTAATTAAACTGTCCTCATTCCTTCTGTCCTTTTTTTCCCCCCATTCATTTCCTTGATGTCACTTTTCCAAAAGCTTGCACCTCCACAAATATTGACCCTTCAAATCACTTTCACCACCCTCCTCCCTCACTGCATTATCTCTTTCATATTCTCTTTCTTTCATTCAATCACCATTTTCCTCTATCTCTATTTGCGCACTGTATGACTTATTATTAGTATCTCTTAACAAAAAAAAATAGATTAGACAGGTAGATGAAAACGATTTATGGTGAAAGGGACAAAATGAGAACGGCTGGGACAGTGTCGACAAAAGCCATACATACACAATACACTCACACACACACACACACACACACATAATTGAGTGATTGACACCACCTAATGTTCTGTAGCACCCTTTTGTGAGTGAATATTGTGTGCGCCAGCCACCATGTCAAAGTCCTGGTACATGCAATTACAGTTTGTGAATAAATTTAAATACATTTGGTTCCCATTCACCTGTGTTCATTTGTTAATTGATGGGTGCCCTTTGGGTTGATTGCAGTCTTTAGTTTAACATTTATTCTTCTCCCTTTTCTTTCTCGACAGTGACAGTAGACCATTGCATTTTTTTTTTACTTCTTCCCATCTTTCCCATCGCTGGAAACAAAAGGCAAAAATAATCAACTGAGAAGCCATGTCATTAGTATGTACCGTTTAATAACCATCACATATTCAGTTGTAGCAACAGCCAACATGCTTGACAGCTATGCATTCTGTTAAAGTGGCATCAAGACAGACAGTCAGTGCCAAACTTCTGTGGTTAGTCATCCACAGATGCCTAAAATTTGAGGCACACAGTAGATGGATGTGATTAAAGCTATTAAGGCAATTGGAAATGTAGAAAATCAACTCTTTTTATGATATAAAATGTAGGTTTTCCCCTTCAACTTTATCAGTAAGAGCTGTACCTTTAAGCACAACAAGAAATGATAGTCTATTAGCATAATGTTGAGTGTCATTAAAGGAGACATATTAATGTATGCACATTTCAGGTTCATACATGTATTTTGGATTTCCACTCAAACATGTTTACATCCTTTAATATTCAAAAAATACATTATTTTTTTCATACTGTCTGTCTGAATATACCTGTATTCACCGTCTGTCTGAAACACTCCATTTTAGCGCCTGTCTCTTTAAGCCCCCCTCCCAAAAAAGCAAAGTCTCTTCTGATTGGTCAGCATTTCCGGTCTTCTGCATCTGTGCTGTTGTCGTCTTCACAGTGTCACTACAGCCGGGGACTAGCTGGTCATGTCAGTTATACAGAGTTTAGCGGCACTTCTACCAGTGACTGTATAGTTGTGACATCACAACCTTACAGAAGTCCTGTTTGAAAGGCACAGTTTCTGAATACAAGCTGTGTGCAATGCTCTGTGGATTGGGAATTTTGGCACTTTCACAGTATTTATATAGCACTTAGACCTGCTTTATAATTAAAAAAGTACATCTCACTTTCAACAATATTGGACCCTTAAGCTATGACAAATTTACAGCCGTTTGTCAAAGAAAATGCGCCAAAATCAGACAGAAGCTACTATAACATGATCTGCAAATTAACTTGTGACAATGAAATATGAATGAGACCTGCAAAACATTTGTATGTTGTTGAGGATATGTAATCACTGTGAAATGTACCGGTTGTTAAGCTATGTCACCAGCTACCATGTGGCTTACGAAGGGGCCATTTTCACTCGGTTTCAATATTGTACATCACTTAACAGAGGCTTTTTTTTTTTTTAGCTGTAGCCCTAAGCAGTGCTCTCATCATTCACTGAGACTAATGAGCTGTCCTTGCTGATGTAATTTACCTCATTTTGTGCTAGCTCACATGAAAAATTGAACCATTGCCATGAAAAATAGTTATGTTTTAGCCCTTAATTAAGCCTACGTGCATATCTTTGCCAGTCAGACACTGTTGATACCGTCAGTCTGTCTGAACCGCGGCTTTCTTTTGGGTTTGTTTGTGAGTTGTGAATATAGAAGGGTTATAGAGATGTATGTGGAGATTACCCTGCAGCTCAATGATATGAATGCACTCTATGTACTCAAGGTGGCACATTTAACTGCGGTGGTATAATCATCTGGGTCAAGTGTAGACTTTCAGGGATGGTAATCACAATGTTCTGCTTGTTAAAATGAGCAAATCATTATCTTCCTTTTACTTATCCTGCATTGTTTCGTTCATTTATTTTTCTCCAATTACAAGCAAGAATAATGTTGAAATAAAAATACTATAGTAAAATAGACAATGCAGACTGAAATATAGTAGTAGTGAGTCTGTTAACTCCGCACTGCACATAGACAGTATGTCGTATTTCTTTGACTGAGAACAGGAGAGCAGAAGCAAACACATTTGTTATATCAGTTTTATGATGTTGTTTCAGTACATCGTCACCTGCCCACGCTTATACATTTTTGCTTCTATGCTTGTGAGGACCCTCATTGATAAAAAAAACATAACAATATTCGCTACATTCCTAACCCCAGCCCATCCTCTAAACTTATTCTATCCTTAGTGCTAAAACAGCCCTTTCATGACCTGAGGGCCGGGCAATCCAAAACGGTCCTCACTCTCAAAGTCTAAAACTATAGTCCTCACAAAGATACAATAACAAGAACACATACACACACTCAACCCCAAACTAAAGGTTATTCATGTTCTTTTTAGTTATGATTGTCTAAGTCTAATGTTACTGTCTATAGAGGAGTTTTCTTAACTAATTCGATTCATGTTGATTCTTAATAAGCTGTTGTTTTTAATTAGTATTTCAGGAGGTAGGATTGTACACCATTTAAAGGTTAGTTAATTAATAATTTCAACCTGGCACTTAAATGCGTACAATCAGGTCAGGAAAACGGCTTTCTCAAGAGCCTCATACCTTTTGAAATGATAGAAATCAAAAGTTAAATGGTGCACAACACAACACTTCAGCAGGACTAGCTGCTAATTGGCAACAGATACACATCCAGCCAGTGAGCGCAAAAAAAAAAAAAAGTACCCCAGGAGAAATTTCAGTCAAACAGAGGTAGGCTGAAAAGGTTATTGTTTGGATTCATAGATGAGCTGGCTTTAGAGATGTTGAAGTCAGACATTTCTAATGACAACACCTGAACCTGGTGAGAGAGACAGAGAGGGAAAGGAATGACATTCAAAAATCATTGTGACTGCATCAACCACCTGAAAAGGGCAATTTAATCAACAATAGCTCAAACTCAACTCTTAATCTCACAAAAATCCGCATGAAATGCCAGCTGTGGTAACAAAGGGAAACTGTGTAACCTCGCGTCAATAAAGGTAGAGAGGATCATAACAATGAAATAGACAGAATGTCACAGAAAATGCACTATACTTAATACATATACAGCAACACATAATTGTCTGAGGCAAGCATTAAAATTGCAATGTCATTCTAGGGACAAGCTCTTTTTGGGTATATTGTCATATTTGTCATGGCACAGATGCCATTATGCAAGGGCTAAAGAGCTATTGTGCAATGCATGATGATGAAGAGTTCATGAACAGGCAGCTAGTTTCAAAGGCACACTGCCCCAGAGCAAAATGAGGCCTGCAGCTTGAAGTTTCGGTTTTGTTTTCTTTACCTGGTGAGAAGGCACATATACTGTTGTGGACACAAATTTGAGTCTTCCATAAATGGAAAGAAAGGAAGGCATTTTCATCCTCATGAGCAAAAGAGGTATTGAAATGACCCTCTGGAGGTTTGAGTTTAAACAGACTTTACTGCCACAAGCCAAAAAGTAACTTTTCAAAGGTTTATTCTTTTAAATTTGGAAGAGATTTAAAGTTTTTTTTAAGATATTTCCATATATGTAGTAACACATGGTAGAAAAAAAGGGGCTGTGTGGTCATCTGGTCCCAAGTATGACCAAAACGAATAGATCTTACAGTTATCTTGCTCTGAAATATGCAACCATCTGCTCACAAAAGTACCCAAAATTAAGTGACGCTGGACAATGTCCTCCTTCATCCTCTCCCGGATAACAGGCCTGCAGTCCCTGTAGGCATCCTATCGGCCTCATTATCAGATTACTTGCATCCAAAAATGCCAACACATGCTGTTTTGCATTATCAGTTGACTGTTATCATTCTCAAAATGTGTTGTTTTAAAGAGCTTGGGGAAGTGTCAGACGGGGTCTAACAGCATGAAACCATGATCAAATCTGGAAACAGTAAAAAGGAAAATTACACTCAATTGCCAGTTTATTGGGCCCACCTATTGTGGCTAAAGCTAATGCAGTCTAATACAGTGCAACATCCCAGCAAGAAATCCTTCATCCAAGTTATCACCTATTTTGAATGTTATCAGCTGATTAAATGGGCGTTATCAGTCCTTATCACCACCATTGTAATGCATCAGATGGGCCAAGCTGCACCTACTTTGTTGTAAAAGTGAAAGCCAAACTTAAAAACAACGCGTTCTAACGCATTGAAAAGGCATGGTCATACGAGGCAATATTCACCTGAAAGTTCACCAGACTTGACGTCCACATGAATGCAAAGTTGCAAATTTGCTATGCCAATGGAAGCAAATGTTTTTTTGCCCTTCGCTCACAGAATTGAAGTGAACGGGAGGCGAATGTTAATTTCACGCATGTGTGACCATGCTTTAAACTGAATGACATTTGTCTGTTTTGAACACAAACAAAACAGCATGTTTAGGTTTAGGCAACTAAACTACAACTTCTTTAGGTTAAGGTGATAAAACCACATGGTTAGGTTTAGGAAAACATTGTGTTTTAGCTTAAAATAACTATATTTGAAAAGTGAAAGTTGTGAACACAAAGAAAACAACACATTGTTGGTTTCACAGGGGATATGAACCCCAGCCTCCTTATTTTGCCTTCAGTCTGGTTTTCAGTTGGGATTTAGTAAGTAATACCATTTCTCCGTACGGCCATAAAAATCAATGTTTTTTGTTGCTTTGTCCGTGTGTGTTTAGAAGCATTGTCTTGTTGCATTACCCTACAATTGGAAAAGCTGAAGTCAGCACTAAAATCAACCGTTTAACCTCAGTTACAGTTTAATTTCAAATCCTGGTTGCTGGAGTCCTGAGCCAAAACAATGACAAATGTGTTGCTGTCCTACTAATTTCTGACTGCACTGTAAGACACAAAGAAGTGACCCAGCACCTTCTCGATAGTGGGACCTCATATTTTATATAATTTAGCTGAGACAGACACTCACAAAATCCATAACTTGTGTCCTGTCCTTTAAATATTAACTCATCTATCTCGGCCACAGCTTTGGAAAAGTCAGTTGCTTTTACCTTATGTTATATATATTTATATTATATTACCCCCGCTTTCGCCCTATGTCAGGTGGGATCGGCTCCAGCCCCCCGGCGACCCCGATAAGGATAAGCGGTTACAGATAATGGATGGATGGATATTATATAGTACTGTGCCAAACGCTTTCTGTAAATTACAAAAAAAAGCCACCCCACAAAAAAAGGAAAAGAAAACCTTTATCGTCTGCTTCCTTTTTATCACCATCTGTAAAATAAAAACAGTGGTGAAGCAGGTGTCAGTGGAGTAAGTTTCTTGAAAAGCTGAGATCAACTGTCAGATTTTGTATAAAGACTCAAAGGCTGATGTGGAAAGTAAAGCGACAGAGAAGCCAGGCATTCACATCCTGTGTGTGGTTAGGTTTAGGCAACAAAAGTATTTTACTCAAGGTTGGTGACAGATCGTGGTTTCGGTGTAAATGTTAATTAAGTAAATGTGTTGCGTCTCGTGCATTAAGTCATTGCAGACTTTTTTTCTGTATTCAGCATCATTATGTTATTAGAAAACAGCATTATGTTTCTTAGTTTCTTACAAAACCTTTAGCTGTTGCCCGTTAGTTGTATATAAATATGATTTATAGAGATGCATAGATATTGCAACACGTCCTCATATCTAAACGACAGAATAGGCTGTTTGTCAATGACTCCCAAAACAACATATATGACCGTTCCGTTTAACATTGTGAAACAGTCGCACGGTGGCAGTTTTAAACATGTGCCAGTTCTATTTAACGTTGTGACACAGTCGTAGTTTCAAACGTGGGGGTCAACGTGTAAGGGATAATGTATAGCTTTGCGTCGGGTCGTCGAGGGTGCCGCATCACCCTGATGTGGTTTATTTCACAACAATGACCGGCTCGCTGTACATTATTCCGCTTATTACACGGCTAGGCTACTTACTTAAGAAATCAATAATTTGACACAAAAATGGTCATCCAGAGTTGGACATCAGAACTGCGCCCAACGCAACGGTCTGTCATACTGCTATAAATAAATAACAGATCGTAGAACACTGTGATTGACCAATCAGAATCGAGTATTCAACAAAGCTGTGTAATAATAAGATATAATATGGGTTGCAATAAGCTGCTTGCACAGATGACTTATACTGACGTTTTTTTGGGTGAGGACGGCTTGGGATAATGCTAAGGCATGTAAATGCATTGGTTACTAATCACAGTTTGGTGTATTTGTTTTCCATTGATGCATTTGTTCATCAGAAAAACAAACTATAAGATGACAAATGATATGATGCAACAGTGGTTCATCTGCAACTACAGTATCAAGATAACTCATTTGATACTGATTGGGATGTTTAGGATCCAAAGCACACAGTGGTCAGGCACTTAAATAATTAAGTACAGGTTTATAAATTACCAAGCTGCATTATGTTCTGCATACATATATCCTGAAAAATACATTAGTCACAGAGCTTGACATGTTGTATTGCAGTTATCTTTTTTAGTCTGTTGGACTAGCTTAACATGCACAGCCACATTCACAATCTCAACACAGTCAGGTTTTCAACATCCCCATTGTGACATATCCATGAATATTTCCAGCTCTCACAACAAGTTCAACAAAAAGGGGAGATTTTATTCAGTGGTTGGACCTGGTGGCTTTGTGTACTCTGTGAACTGCAAGTCCTCAAATAGTGAATTGCATCCTGGCTGCGCCTAATGACTGAAGACACACGATAAGACACAAAGTGCCTTCCTACAGCCATACCCACTAAGAAGCTGAAAATCAAATGTATTTTCATGAGAAATAATTCATGTTTTTTTCATGTTCTTCCTGCTTTTTAAAAGTCAACCTCACTTTTCATCCTGAAGTTCAGCGTGTTACGCAGCTATTTGCTGAAAGGAAACACAGGATTTTGCCAGAATTACAAAATAAGGTTTAAACTATATGGAGTGCTGAGACTTACAGTTGGGTGGCTCAGCTTTTTTTTTGCATGCTGGAATGACACTTTATGTTAACTCAAATCTTGTAATGCAAATGCATTGCATGTCATATCCCCTTTGTCCTCCTGCTCTCAACTGTCATTGCTGACTGTATGCACTTCAAAATAATATGAATGCACAAGATTCAAATAGAAAAAGGACTGCGTCGCAGAACATATGTGTGAATACGTATCTGAGTGTGCGCTTGGCACCAATACAGCATCACAGCGTGCATCCTCCCAACTGTGGCATCTTCAAGTCTCACTTTTCCATTCTTCCATTCACACTCTTCTCTCCTCTTGTTTCCATTTTAAATTGTTATATGTTTGTTTTTATGTCAGCAAACGTGTTATTTATGCAGCTGCTTCTCTCGGACACTCTTGAAAAGTCTTTTACCCCTGGTTAAATATACATGAATTACAATAAACACTCCACTTCTCAATCATATGATCTGTCTTGCTTTTAACTCTCTCCTCTCTACATATCAGTAATGAAAACAATTTATGTAACATATAAACCCATGAAGACTTCTTTTCTGTTCCTCTATACATGACCATCTGATCTTGGATGTGTGCGTGTGGTCATTTCCACAACCACGTCTGTGAAAGCTTCAGCCAAGGCCATCTCACCTGCCAAAGTCCGTCTCCTGTTGTGGTCCACCTGTTTCCATTCTTCCTGGGTTGGCTTTTGTCTTTCTGGCGAGTCTTCTTCATAATCACATAAATAAATTAATTGAATGCCGTGGCCAAAATCAGTTTCTGCTGCTTGTTTTTCATTGATCAGAAAATACGAGAGCCATATGGACACAGGTCGACATACTGGCAGGTAATTAATGGAATTGTTACACAAGCTAAGGAGCTACTAAGATCATGTGGTACTGGTTTTGAGATTTCTGTCGAATGGAAGGCTTCAATTGACTAAAATGATGTAGTGATGAAATGTTGCTTTCTACCCCCATTTTTGGGATATGTATTAGGGCTGTCAAACTTAACGCGACACTTGAACACAAATTTGTTTTAACGCCACTAATTTCTTTAACGCATTAACGCAACTTGCAAGTTTTAGGTTGTAACAGGCTCAGTTTTGTGAGGATTCTGGCATCATGTGAAACTATAAAACCTAAGAAATCCATTTGTACCAACCATGTCATACTAGCATATCGGGAAGGAGGTTAAATAACGCTCCAAACTTACGCTAAATTTTGGTGAGGAAAAACTGTCATGGCCATTTTCAAAGGAGTCCCTTGACCTCTAACCTCAAGATATGTGGATGAAAATGGGTACTATGGGTACCCACGAGTCTCCCCTTTACAGATATGCCCACTTTATGACAATCAAATGCAGTTGTGGGGCAACTCATAGTCAGGTCAGCACACTGACAAACTGACAGCTGTTGTTACCAGTTGGGCTGCAGTTTTGCCATGTTATGATTTGAGCATATTTTCTATACTAAATGCAGTACCTGTGAGGGTTTCTGGACAATATTTGTCGGTGTTTTGTGTTGTTAATTGATTTCCAATAATAAATATATACATACATGTACATAAAGTACACATATTTGCCCACTCCCATGTTGATAAAAGTATTAAATACTTGACAAATCCCCCTTTAAGGGACATTTTGAACAGATTAAAAAATTAATTTGCGATTAATCAAGATAAAATATTTCAATCGATTGACAGCCCTAATATGTATATATTGGAACAAAAAGAGTGACAGTGACTTTCTTATTCATCAGTAAGATGAATTACATGCTTATCTTCTCCATCATAATTACTAAAGTGACCTGGAATTCTTTAAATGGAATTTAATCATTTGAATATTTTCTGTATTTTCCCTATAATGTCAATTATTAGTTAACCTCAATGATTTAAACAAAATTAACTGGTGCTTCTGAAATTATCCAACCGGAATTTTTACTCTATATTAATTGAAAGTGCATGTATGTGTGTGTTATTAACTGCAGTGAAATATGGTTATCTCTCCAACGATTAATAAAGGGGAATGAGAGAAAATTGGGAAATTATCATAACTACAGGGGTGAAGGAGATACAATTGAAAAATAAAAAAGATAAAACTAATTAATGATTTCCAAGACAATCTACCCGCATTGTGCGATGCATTGCAAAGTATTAGTTATTTGGCTAAACACAGCACCACTTTCTTTCAGCTGCTGCAAGAGAGTCTTGAAAGCACTTTTTTGTTTTTTCTTGCTTTGCTGCCATTCTGCTCATGATAATGTGGTATTTCCAAACACAAAGACTGATATGCCAGGCAACATGGGATTCATTCTGATGCGTGACATTCTGGGGGGTCACTCACCCAAAAATCCCTCGTACCCCCTCACACTTTGCATTTCTTTATGGAAGGTGAACACACTTTATTTTAGGTCCCCAATTTGTACAGTACGTGGTCCATACATCCTTTGTCACACACACATAGTGTTTATCTATTTGTCTAAAAGCTGTATATTCTCCTCTCCTTCCCTGTGTCTGTAAATCTCTGTACCTCACAATTAGCAGCTGTTCAAAAACTATTAGCAATTCAGTAACGTGCTTGGGACTAATGAGGGACTTGACCATTAGAAAACCCGATAAAGAGGCTGTCCAGCTGTACTGTAATCTGGTTTAAATGGCAAAATTGCAGGCTGTTCTAATACACTGCTCATAGCCACACCTACACATCCCACAAAATAAATTTGTATGTTATCCACGTAATTATGAACCAGGATGTATAAAAATCAACAAACGCCGTGTATGAACGAGGTCAGCGTGGTTGGGTGGGTCCAAAAACACCCAACTTTCACATATGAACCGTTGTATGAGTATACATTGAAAATGTACCTGTTTTCTCATCATAAATACAAAATGTGACACAGAAGTCTATATACACACCTTCATGTCCATATATGTGGGTAAGGATGCACGTCAGCTGCCAAGCGTTCCTGCTGCCAAGTGTGTGACAGAACAGAGCAAAGGCCTGCCACCATTTGCCAAATTAATTTCTTGGTCTAAGCCTCAGCCGACATTTTTTTCTTTTTTCAGATTTGGAGAATTATGCGCACTTACAGGAACTGCTTGCTTCTCTCAGTCACCCTGTCTCATTCTGCAGTCAGAATATAGGAAATAATGGCACATTTGGCAGAGGTTTGTTGGTTTTTAATTAATAATAAAGTATGGTTCAGGCGGCCGGTGAGACAAGGGAAGAGAGGAAAGGAAATGGGAACAGAAAGAGAAGGAGGACAAGGGAAATAGATCATGAAGAGTACAGTAAGTAGAACAGTAGTGTAATTTGTTGGAAACACACAACAGGCATAACTATGTCTTGAGTTATATAGATTAACAGATATTTGCAGTAAAAGAAAAAAAAAATGGTAACTATAAACTCACTTAACCCTCCTATTATGTTGACCCATTCCTACTTTTATTGTCTGAAATGCTGGTTGGCCTCTATTTTCCTCCCTGAAATGATTTTTCCTCTAGGGTCATGACTTCAGGTGTATTCTTTAACAAACCATGATACCATTTTACTGATTATTTGCCTGTTTGTGTGTCAGGCAGGTCAATGTGACCCATAACATGAGGGTTAAATTGACCATGAGACTAAATGTAAATTATCAGACCAATGAGTCAGGCTAATTATTGGCCATTAGTCCCCAACAGTGCTGGGAGTCAAACTTACTGGTCCGAATGACAGTGAATTG
This sequence comes from Sebastes umbrosus, assembly GCF_015220745.1. NCBI lineage: Eukaryota > Metazoa > Chordata > Actinopteri > Perciformes > Sebastidae > Sebastes > Sebastes umbrosus. The sequence goes on from NC_051287.1 coordinate 15,010,068, forward strand.
CTGAAACAGCACCAGGATCAGCACTCTGGACAGCGTTCTTAAGAGTTGGGACAAAGGAAAAGGAACTTAGGTAAAACTAAAATTTATAATACACTTATCAAAATTTGTAATTACACCGCCCCATGAAAACAAACAAACAAAAACAAAAGAATAAAAAGAAACATAAAGCTAAACAAGAAAATAGGTTGTTTGTCACTGACTTCCAGCTATAATTGTTACAAAAACAATATTCATATGGGCATTTTCTCATTGACCAACGCTATGGTTAAAGTTTGGATACGATTAGGGAACTAAAACTAACGGGTTAAGGTTAGGGGAAAATTATAGACATGGTTAAAAGCAGCCGGTCTCACAAAATGGTGTATGAATGATACGGTATTTAGTAAGTAATTTTGTGTGCAATAACAATGCCCTTGTTGCTTTTGGCATTTCATGTGTACGCCATGCAGTCGGTACTGATTGCAATGGAAATGCATCAGAGCTCAGAGCTAATGACGTAGAATAAAAAGTGAGAGAGACTGCTAATAGTGGGCGGAAGGGCAGGTGGATGGGTCCAACAAACACAGGACTTTCAACCAGGAGACCCGTGTTCGTGTCACAAAGTGTTTTGAACTTACGTTTGTGATGTTTGGGACATGTTTTCTGTACTTATATTACTTAGTTTGCGTACTTATTTTAAGCCCAACCACGATGTTTTTCCTAAACCTTAACTAAGTGATTTTGTTGCCTAAACCAAACTGCTGCCATTACCATAGTTTTGTTGCCTAAACATAACCACGTCCGTTTCACGGTAACGACGTGGCGTTAAATGACAAGTGAAAAGCCTAAAATGCATTATCATGACACGTGGAAATGTTGTGCTATTTATACACCTTCCCATGAGTTCGGGTTGGTTAAAAGATACAAAACTCGACTATTAGGAGAAGGGGAACTTGAGAGATGGAGAAACAGATTGAAAAAGGAAGGTGAAGAAGTAACAGAAAGAGCAAGAAGACTCAAGAGTGAACCTGTTAGTCTGTTCATTACAACCAGTTAAAAAAGTTATTTTAATCAGTGTACAAGCATTAAAACATTTCCATCTTATTAACAAACTGCTCACCCTGGAGGACGGAAACAACACACACGCATTGACACAAATGCATAAACAAAAGGCAGATTCAGTGAGGGAGTAAACCGTCTGGAAAAAATGATCTAACAGATTTTGACTGTGGATACATGAAGAAATTATTAATCACACTATGTCCATTACGGCTAAATTATTCATGGTGTGAAATGATTTCCCTTTCATCGGAGGAGCCTCTATGTGTCAAGTGGCCTAAATTACGTTGTAAAACCAACACTGGAACACAGTTGGCGCAACTTGATTAATGTATCTTTGGATAATATGTTGTGAAGTGTGGAGTTTAATTCAAAACATGAACAACACTGTTTTCTAAAACTTTGAAAAGATATCCATTTATCCGAAACCTTCTGTCGGGTTCTTTGCAATTCATTTATCACAATGTCACACAAATAGATAGTAATGATGTGAGTGCTGTGACGCTAACAAAAGCTAAACCAAATTGATGCCAGCATTGTCTGTTAACTAAGCCCGTTGACAGAAAAGGCGTATAAATGCCACAAACGTGCAATGAGTATGCCTTTCTTGATTTCTGCGTGTCATTTGTATAAAAAGCGAGAAAGACCACTTATGGTGGGGAGGTGGGTGGGTCCAACAAACACTGGACAACCAGGAGACCCATCTTCAAGACCATTGTTGACTGGTGTTTTGTATTGTAAGTTACGTTAGTGACGTGTTTTCCATAGTTGGGTTACGTTGTTTCTGTACATATAGTACGTTAATACTAGTAGTTTATGTACTTATGTTAAGCCCAACCATGAAGTTTTCCTTTACCCTAACTGTTTTTCTTGCCTGAACATAAGTTAGTGGTTTTCTCGCGAAAAGCAATGTACAAATGATACGCGAACAGCCTAAAATGAGTACTCATGGCATGCAGAATGTCTGTGTAATGTCTAGGTATTAATACGCCTTCCTGTGAGACCATGTTGGTTAACTGAACATTCCTCCGAATTGGCCCCAAGAAAGTCCTTAAACACTGCTGTCAGTGGTGAACAGATTCAAACACAGCCTTCCTTTCTGATCTGATCTGTAGTTCTGGTGTCCTGTTACGTTATTATGTTCCTTCTCCAAAAATAGAGTTGAAAACAATAGTGTAACCTATTTCACCTCTCATCTGAGCATTGAGCTAACTCACTCTCTTGCATTCCTGCAGGAGACCACTTTCTGCTTCCTAATCCTGTTTCGTCTAAATCTCTCAAATATATTTTTAATACCACAAGCGATAGAATTTCATCCAAAATGAAATAGTCTTTTGACCTGTGGAATAAAGCGCATGATAGTTCAACTTCCATCCCACGATTCTAACTTTAACCTCATTTTTCACATCATGTTTGACTTTTCTAAATCATTGCATTTCTGGCAAATTTAAGAGTATTCTTGGAACACTTCATACTTGAACAGATATGATTAATTTGCTGCTTTCTTTTTCAGCACTGTATATGTGCAATGTTTTCATTGTTAGTGGATAAGACTGCACTCTATCTACTTTAAGGTCTGTTTACTTCCCACTTTCCAGCATATACGTACACACCTAATCAGACGTGGAGTGACTTTATATTTTACCTTTATTCCCTCTCATATATTTCATTTCATCTCGACCTCAGCCCTGTCTTCCTCATCACTCTTCCACACTTCTCCTTGTCAGAACAATTACCATTTCAAGAGCTGTGGAATAAACTGTCATTAGTTTTGCCTCCTCTCTGAGCCTCTCGTCTCTTATAACCGCAAGGTCAAAAACTGTAAAAAGCCCTTCATAAAAGCACCGTTCACATTTAGATGGTAGATAGCAGCCAGCAATCTTGGACGATGTTCATCCCTGGTGAGTGACGATGATTAACTCTGACACTGCTGACTTTGGGCTGAATCCCCCTCGGTTCCAGTGCTGCCCCGGTGCTTTAGCGATGTGTCATTGAGATCATACATGGTCCAAATCGCTGCACTGAAGAATCGAAGCAGCTGCCTCAAGGCATGTGCAGACCTCTCGACCATAAGGTTACCAGCTGAAAACCAAGGGGAAAAAATCAGTTCAAAGGAGGAAAAGACTTATGATTTCTCCTCCCTGAGCACTTACCGTGAGCGTGCCCTTTAACAACAAACTTAACCCCCGACTGCTCCAATAGAGCAGCTCCAAGACCATCTGTGCAAGAATGTGAATATATATATGCTGGTCTGATGTAACTGCGAGGAGTGGAAGACCCTCCCTTCATATGCAACCAATCCATATTTATCAATCTAGTCATGGTCAAAGTTGTCTGTAGCTGCACCCAATTTGATTAGGCAAAAAAAAAACATAAGTTTAGGGAAAAACATTGTGTTTTGGGTGAAAATAATTACGGACACAAAGACAACTGCACATTGTTTGTAAAAGACAGGGTTACTGTAAACTTGTTATCTTGGGTTCATTACAGTAAACCCCAATTTTCCACAACAATACAGAGTAAATGACTTTCGGTGTCATCAAAGGCAGCTACAACCCCGAATCTCAAGTATAACCAGGATAAACTCTCTGCTAAAAAGTATTTATATGTTTTGGTCATCAGTTATTTTTAATATTTCTGTGTCCTATAGTCATGCTGTAGCTGTCAACCCAACTGAAATAGAAACATGCAGAGGGGTGATTAAAAACACAAAGAAAACCGTGTAACTCGTGAGCAGAACACTTGTGAGTTCAGCCGCTGTAGCAGACGACAGAAATGACTGTGATCCCCACCTCTACTAACAGCACTGGCAGGAAGGACGCCCTGTTGTGCATCAGCATTTCATCACTGAATTAGGATTAAAATTTTCTTTGATGGAGTGGAAATCCTTCAGATTTTCATTTCAAGGCTGCACCCCACCAGCAAAGACACTAAAATGTGACTGTGAGGGGGTAAGAAGTGAGACATGACAGGCATGCAGAGTGACTGGGGAATATGAAGACATATACTCATGGACCATGGTGATGTAGGGATGAAGAAGGCTAGGAGCTATAGCGCTTGTAGGATAGAAAGGGCCATATTGCAATTTAAGTGCAAGTACTGCTCGCAATAATCTGAAAGATCTGTGTGCAATTCAGTTACATTCCTAACTAGATTGTGAGTGTGTCTATGTTTACAGCCAAACCCATTACTCAATCGATACAGTGGTTTTGGCCTCTTGTATCTTATGATCTGCTGTGTTAAAATTCCTTTGTGGAAGTTGGTGGGAAATGGTGAGTCAGGAAAGGAGCATCTGCTAATCTTTTTGCAGTAAATGCTCCAAAACTGTTGGAAACTGCTGACATCTGGGTCTGTGAATAATCCAAAGTAATTGTGGCATTGTTTCTAGAAAAACAGGATATTTCATTCAGCTTTAATTCATTAAAATGTAAGCAGAATTCTCAAAATTGCGTTCCATTACAACTAAACTGCATTCTCACTTACGAATCGAGGGAAACATATTTTCTATCAGATTAAGGTCACAGTTTTAAACCCGTGGTTAATGTTGAAAATTGAAAACAAAAGGCAATAAATGATTTCTATGATTAGAAAAGTATTTGTGATACGTCAAACACAGTGGGCAACTCCGGGTCTGAAAAGTGAAGCCAATGCAGAAGTGCCTTAAACTTGCATTCTTTCTAATAGCCAGCAGGGGGCGACTCCTCTGGTTGCAAAAATAAGTCTGATTGTATAGAAGTCTATGAGAAAATGAGCCTACTTCTCACTTGATTTATTACCTCAGTAAACATTGTAAACATGAGTTTATGGTCTCAATCACTAGTTTCAAGTCTTCTTCAAGACAGCATGATATCATTTAGTAAATTATAGTCCCATTTAGAGTCAAATAGACACTAAAGCAGGGTATGCTTTTGAGCGTGGCTACCGTGTGATTGACAGGTTGCTACCACAACGTTGTCCAGTCTGGGAGTTGTTCCTGTTTTCGTCTGAGAACTTTAACCCTTTCACAGTGTGTTTTCAGTTCTTGAAACTTAATTGTAACATTTTAGTCCCCTAAAATGTGTTATTCAGCATTCAGTTGTACTTAGCTCCATCGTCTCCTGTCACTTCTGGTTGAAAAAAAAACAAGATAGCAATGGCCAAAATGCTGAACTCGAAGCTTCAAAACGACAGTCCACAACCAATGGGTGACATCATGGTGACTACGTCCAATAGTTATATATAGTCAAAAACAAACGTAACCTGGGCGACCCGGTAGCTCGCCTGTTAGAGCGGATGCCTATGTCCTTACTGCACTATCGAATAAAGGCCAAAGAGCCCCACCCCCTGTTTCGAGGGAAATATATATTTCCCTCGAAACATAATTAACAATGCAGTTTTGTTGTATGGGAACGCAATAGATTGAAGGTGTGGTTTAATGTGCCCAGGAGAAAATGGGATGTTTGGAGACAAAACACTATCTGTCTTCTCTCTATTTTTTGGGACAAAGACAGTAAATTCTAAATTTGTAGTATTTCATTGTTTTTTTTCCAGATGTTACTAAAGCTGGATGACATGGTGGCTTTGTTGTATGCATATGAGAGAGGGAGAGAGAGAGAGAGAGAGAGGACAAGTGCTAAAGAGAGAAAAACAGTGTGTCTGTGCTCACTAAGTGATGAGCTTCATACGTGGCACAGTTTTTCCATTTTATTGTCGAGACCCTATCTTGACCACAAAAATAATCAGTCAGCAACATACTATTTGCTGAGTTTGTTGGACATTTTATGATTTTGGCAGTAAGAGCGGTGAATGAGGGTAATTTGGTTGTTTTTTGTTTATTCCACAAGTCCCCCAGTATTGTTTTGTACCAGTCCCAAATTTGGTTTGTAATGAGTTCTTTTATCACGTATTTTGAAGCAGTGGTGTTGCATTCAAATTGCTGTGGTGGCTCATAACTGTTGACGAGATGCAGAGTTAAAACCGGTGACCATCAACTGACCATCTGACGCTGCAGCGACATCTCTGTGGGAGGTCTGGCAAGGCCTCAACCTTTTTACTGGTTTGGTTTCTTTCATCTTTTTACAGATAGGCTCACTAAACCAGATCCTGTCATTTGTTCCCATGTGAACCGAGGCTCTTTTCAGCCTTCGACCACACCACACACAGACGCGTTCAGACACACGCGGGCGCAAAAAAAGAGAGCTGCTTTCCGTCTGCGACCACACCACACACAGAACTCCCAGAACACGGGCGACCCACACACATTAGTAAAGTGAGCGGCTCCCAGGCTGCGACCATACAACACATGTTCATATGAGCATTATTGAATGACAGGCAGCACACACACATGCATAGAAATGCTTGAAAATGAGCACATGCACAGGCAAAATAGATCTACAGGAAACAGGTCGCATAGACCCAGAAAAGCATTTATAAATGCCTGAGAATTGCAGGAACACATATCCATTAAGGGACATGCACACCTGAAACACACACACACACACACACACACACACACACACTAAGCCATTTTTAATGGCATGAAAAGACACACAAATGCAGCTACAGTGTAAATTACATTTAAGCTGTATGGGAGGCACCTCCTGAGAGCTGCTTGAGCCACAGCAGCTGGTCTTTACCAATGAGAGCAGCATGTTTTCATACCCTCCATAGTGCTCATTATTTACACCCTGTATTTTAACTATCTATCGCAGTTTTCTCCATTTACATAGATGGACAGAGGTGCATAATCAATAGCTCATTTGCATTTTCTGAACTGAGTCAGTTTCACAAATGAGGACCTTGTTTACTGTAAACTGCATGTGGTGTTCAGCGTCTTCTTGCAGCAGTAACATAACATTGTTGGGGTACGTGTGGACATAAAATAGGCATACAAATATATTTTGTTTACTCCTTTTAAAAATATAAATTTGGGAATTCTGGTTAAGAATTAACATGATAAGCCTTAACTGTATTCTTGCATTTTACATTTAATAATTATTACCAAATGGGATATTAACAGTGATTTTCATTTACATGTTCATTTTCAGTACATAAAGTTCCTGGCTTCGTCTTGGACTATTGGATTGGATTACTGTACATGCAATTAAATGTCTTTTTTTTTTGCATAAGAGAAACATGACAATGTCTTTCACCAACCAACCAAGCTGTTTAAGATACAACAGCTCTCACACAGACCAGCCCAGTCTCACAGCAAAGCGTGTAATGGAAGGAAAGAAAGAAAGAAAGCGTGTCACTGTCATATTTTGTGTCGACGAGACGTGAATATCACAAAACTGCATGTAAGTGGGAGACCCGCGTTCGAGACCAGTGCTTTGTTTTGCAAGTAACGTTAGTGACGTTTATCACGTGTTTTCCATATCGGACGCGCAGATAACAGTAAATAAGCAGTATCATAAAGTTCATCACATTAATGATGCTAAATCATGAAGTCTGACTCAGTTAACATTATTTAATTTGGCATATGGGCATTTTTTGTAAAAATCTGTGAATGCTTTTGTCAGTCATTGAGGTGATAGCCTATTATCTCAGGTGAAAGCTGACTCCAAATCAGTGCACTGAAATATAGATAGAATATGGACGGTCTCTCTCAAGACTGATACCTAGATAACTTGGAAGATTTAGAATCGTCATAGAGATGGAATTATATTTTTATCTTCTGTGGTGACTGAGCTGTACAATGGTTGAATGGTGTAGGCTTTATACAACCCATCCACGATCCAAGCCCTCTGCATCTGATAACCTACGCATGGAGGCAACCTTTAGCATCTGTAAGAGACACATCAGGCTTTCAATTAACTCCAATGTAAAGCCATCCGTGTCAGTATTAGACGGTCAGAGCAACGGATGTAGTATCAGCGAGAAAGTCTGCATAGGGCGGTCAGGGTAAATGTTTATGTCAATCAAAGATGGATTTTCACGCAGGAAACCGCTTTTCCGTGTCCCGTGTGAAACCAAGTCAGTAAGTTATGTAACAATGTCAAATAAGTCAACGCTAACACTTAACTAATGCCATGTATGTAAGTTATGTAACAAACATACTTATTATGTTGTATGTGTAATGTTTTATATCCCATTAAAATAGTCTAGATGGAGTTATTAGCAAATATCTATTACATTTATCCATCCGATGATCAGTAGAAACTGTGGCCTCTCAAACAAAGTCTCTACCACAATACTAATCCCAGGATATGCTGCCCTGTAAATGACCCAAAACCGCAAAAACACATCTTAGGAAAACAGACAGCTTGTAATTACAGCAGAGATCAAAACGAATGACTAATGAAGAGGTAATTATAGCACTATTTTATGCAATAATATGGGGTCAATTGGTTTGGCTTCAAGTTGTTGCCAGTTCATACTTCCATTACCGAGCAGTTTGTGATGCAGTAATGTCATTAGGCGGTTTTAAACATTCATCAGCAAGGGAATTTTTGTTCTGAATCACAGCAAAGGCCAGAAATTGAATTTGAAAGCCAGACGACTCAGCACCTTTGGGCTGTTCTACGAAGGAGGTGAAGAAAAGCAATTAGGACTGGAGACGAGTAACCCTAGGAGATCGATCTGGGTTTAAGCAGCTCCTCAAAGCAAACTTCTAGATAATCAGGCAAATGCCAGCCTTTGTTTGAACATTCATGACTTGCAACGAGACAAGAAAGCAATAGAGCCAATCAGCGTTTTCTTTTATTAAGAATAATTCTGGCTTATTAAAACTTGAGTGTTATTTTCATTGTTTCAGCCATCGTTTTAGCCACAGGTGACTCTTCGTTAGTGGGATCAGGGATTTAAATCTATACCAATGTCATTGTTGCCTCTGATTGTGAGCCTCTCCATGGTGGCATAGCTATTGTCTGCTTTGCAATATTGCCTAGAGTGGTTGTGTGTGTCCGTGCGTCTGTATGCTTGTGTTTGGGGCAAGGGCAAGAGAAAAAGAAATTGTCCTGAGGCCAATCACAATTATGTTACGCTGCTGGGAGTTGACGTTGTATCGATTCTTTACACAAAATTATGAATTATAATGACTCTTAAAAAAGTAACTGTTAAATAGCACATCCAGGGGCTAAGAATCATTTTATGCAGTTTAGTAAAATAGAAAATCAAAGTAACACAGGCTCTGTTTTACATCTTAGACCAATGGTTCCAATGGTGCACCAGGATTTGTTTGCTCTGACGTTGTCAAAATTAGATTTGCTCATGTCTAACTAAAATCATAATAACACACATACTGGTAATTTATACAAAAGTCTGTATTTAAAACGTAAAAAAAATTAAAAAATGTTCTACTTAGAAGCAAAATCTAATATCCTGCTTCAATCCATATTTGTTGGCATTTAGCTTTCCAAAAACGACATTTTTACTGCGGTCAAAAACCTATATGCTCTCCTGCTTGACGCACACAAAGGGAGTCTAGCAGCAATCTAACAACAATCATAAATTACATTTATTTAACCACAATAACAAAAAAACTATTTTGGCTCTAACACTATTATAGTACAATAAATAAAAAAGAGATCATAAAGATCATGTTATGTATCTGCATTCTCTTGGCGAATCTGAGAAGACATCATCACTTAATTAATGTTCTATTTATTAAAGAAAGTTGATTTAACAAAAAAAAACCAAACACTCTATTCACACTGGGGATTTTGTTTGAAGATTTGTAATTTTTTGGAGGGTGACATTTCTGGTGCATGCATGGATTTACCCCCAAATAAAGGGGTTTAGATAGTCTGGTTAAACTGGTTTGCTGTAGTGATTGTTCTCCCACACCTCAACAATTACAACTTTGGAGAGTACAATGTTATTGTAACTGATAAGACATGAGCCAAAAACTACGAAAATAAGACCCAAGATGTAATGACCTGGAATAATCCTTTAACTCCTTGTTGTAGGCAAAAATCAAATAACCAAATTCCATCTGATGAACACTGACAACCCCCCAAAAGTTTCCAATTACAAAAGCCCAGGGGGCATGCAACACAATTCATTATTTTGGAAGCAACATCCAAAATGCAGAACCAGCCGAGCAGCACTGCGAATTCAAATAACTTTCTTGTCATATCTATTCTTTAATCTGAATAAATCTTTCTTTTTTTCGGTTTCAACTCTCTGTGTCTTTAGGCAAATTATTCATGCGTGGTTTCACATTCCATGTCAAAAAGAAGAAGCAGCCTTATTGTTATTGTAGCAGCGACAGTGTTGCTCTACAGTTTGCTGATTGCTCTGGCATTCTCTATTTTCTCTTTGTCTCCACACACACCAACAGGCTTGGCTGTACCACTGACATTTAACAAATGCCCATCTAGGGACTTCAACAAACTCACTTCACTTTCGACACTCTCTTTTCAGAAGTTAGAGCTCTTTGGTTTCAGCCACCTGTGTTTTTTTTTTTTTTTTTTCTGTCTTTGTGCTACATCAAAAACAGAGAAAGAGACTGAGCCAAGCTCATGTTGAGAAACAAGTGCAGAGAGAACCGGCAGCGAGTGACGCTTTCTGTGGGGACTGCAGGCTGTTGACCTTCACTGATGAGCGAAAGAAGAATCCCACTCTTTCTATCTTGTTCTGTCTCAGGCTCTTATCGTTTGTCTGCTTCCCCCACTCTGTCTCTTTCACCTTCTGTTCCTCAACTAATCTCTCTTCCTGCTTCTCTCCTTTTCATCCTTCTCTACCTTTTTTACCTTTTAACTGCGGTACTGTGGATGTTGGATGGTGTGTGTACCACTCTCACTAAGGAATTGGGATGTTTTTACAATAGCTAATGGGGACAGAAATTACCTTATAGACATGAAATAGATTTAAACCAATTGAATGGCATAATGACTTCTATGGTTTGGGTTTTGCAAATTCCTTGTTACTAGGGTGGTGATAGTTTTCATTATTCACATTTACTTTTTTTCAAATTTGAAATGCCAGAAAAATGTGGGAAGAAAAGCAGGCCAAGGTGACATTTTTAAATTTAGTTTTCTTGGACAAACAGAATGGAGAAAAGCCAAAGTAACTGACTGATTGTTTCAGCAGTAGTGCTACTGACTTTATGACATTCACCTATTGGTTATACCACAGCCTCACAGATGCTCGGAGAGTTGGACAGAGCCGTACCGCAGTGCCTGGATGATGAGCTCCTGTTGGTTTCTTCAGTGAATGAATGGCTTCAGTAGTTTGCGGTAATGGGGAGGGAGAGGCAGAACAGAGACAGAGAAGAACAGAGGGAGAATTCCTAAATTGACGCGAGACTGACAGATGAAAAAGGGAGAGGCTGCCCCGCTTGTTAGCAGAAGTAAACACGCAAGGAGCAGCAGCAACACCACCACCCGTGAAGAGATTAGCATCAGAGGATGTTTCCTCCTGCTTGTCTGCTCAGAGTGCAGCTCCCTGGCTGGGTGTTCTTGCATAGAGCAGAAAATAATACGAAGAAACAACCACATGCACAGACTTAGCTTCAATTGTAAGAAATTAAATGGGATAAGGGTAATGTTTAAATGTCTTTGATTCAATAAAACAGCAGAGACACCTGGTATAACATGCTTTAGAACCCAATCTCATGGGAAGGCGTGACAATAGCACGACATTACAAAGACATTCTGCGTGTCATGAGGACACATTTTTGCATTTTTGAGTGTCATTTTTTTATGCCACGCAACAAAACTACGGTAATGACCACAAAAACCACTTAGTTAGCTTTCGGAAAAACATCATGGTTTGGCTTAAAATTAAGAACGTAAACTAAAAACTTCTCTAAAAAACACATCAGAAACGTCACTAATGCACTTTAACTTTAAAATAACACTTTGGAACTACAACACTAGTCTGCTGGTTAAAAGTCCTGTGTTTATTGGACCCATCCACCTCCCCTCCCATCCAACAAAAGCAACCTTTCTCACTTTTTATTTTACGTCACTAGCTCTGAGAGTAGCGTTTTTACGTGGATGCATTTACATTGCAGGCAATGCAGACTAAATGGCGTACAAATGACACGGCAAAAGTAAGAACGGCGTTCTTATCGCACATAAATTACTTGCAAATTAGTGTGTCTTTCATACGCCATTTAGTTCAACCAGGTTGGTCTTTACGTATGGCTCTGAAGTCACCAACCAAAGGTCTAACGAAATAATCAAAATCAAAACATTGTGAAATACACAGATCTCCTCTGTTCTTAATGTGATGACAATTAAATGACAACCAAGTCAAGATCAGTTAGATACTGCAAGATGAGATGTGGTTAAAGGCCTTGGAAAGAAGAGTGCTTAACTTGCACGGCAGCTGGATTCACGCGATAATCACAAGAACACGCGAGAATTCATCTCTTGTTAGGCTTCAAGTAATGCCTTTGTGTCCAGACCAATCAGCATCCTGTGAAAAGCTACTGGCAGCTACTTTGAGAGTGCCTGCCCTTTTCCAGACAGTTTCAAATGACGGCTTCTCAGATGGTTCTGTGTAACAAACCCTCTGGCACGTCAAGTTAGAAGAGCGCTGAGCAAAAAGTACACTCTCCATTAGCACCAGCAAGGTGCAGAGAACTCACAACTCATATACCCACGCTCACACTTACTTCACATGCATCGGCTGGACTGGATGAGGGGGATTCGGTTCGTGTGTGGCCGGGAAGTGAGACCAAAATGGCTTACATGTCAATTGAAGGGACTCGTTTTGATGCTCCCCCTGGTATCATTTTGGTTTTGTGGTTTTGTGTTCGGTTTCACCTACTCTGAAGAAAAGCACTGCACTCATAAACCTGAACCAGACTTGCAAGCAGTTTCCCTGCTTGGGCCTACTGTTAAATAGTACATTGAAGCAGCAGGTGGCCGGGACATCCCGGTGGTATATTGCTTCCAACCCGCTAAAGCCACATCCCAGCTTCTCTATTTGGTCTGGCCAAATACACACTTACTGCTTTCCATCACCGTCTCATCAGTTCTCAGTATGTGAGGTGATTTTTTGTTATTTTGTCTGAGTACCAAATTAACTTTAACGCTCAAATCTGAAGTAAACTTTTAGATGCAATCCACATTAATACTTATTTGTTTATTATTATTATTATTATTTTGTATATGGACAATATAATGCAGCCAACCTTTTATTTTGAATTAACAAATAGTGAACAATAGTTAATGTTTTTTTCTCCTTCATTTCCTCTGCATTGTGTATTTGGACTGATCCTTATATTAGCCTGTAATCTAAATAAAATGCTTGTACCACACTATCCTGTACAGATTATAAACCCCCATGAGGCACATTTGTGATCTGTGATATAGGGCTGTACATATCAAATTTACTTGACTTGGTCACTACTGTAAAAAAAAAATTATTCAAGCTTTACAAGAGACAACCTTTCCAAACAGCACAAGTATTCAATAGAAACTGACTAGTAAATGGCACTGCAATGGACTGTAGGAAACTGCTGGCTTATTCATCAACTTATTGTGCCAAACAAGGACATGCAAGTTATCCTCTAACATTTTTAAAAACTGTATTTTTTTTTCAAATAAAAATGAAGGTTCTTAAAAAGCTTGAAGAGTAACAACCAAACAACTGCTTCAATACTGAGCTAATTAAGACTTGTTTACATCGGTGCAGCTTTCCAAGTATTTTGCCCTTACATTAAAGTGTGATGTGCTGGAGGACAAAATCAAGAGGCTTTAGAACTAATAAGGACTCAACACCCTGGGACAAGTAACAGTACGTGTGCTCGACTTTACAGACTTGTTTGTACATCAGATTCACAACATGCTCCCATACTTCCATCTCGAAATAGACTTGTTGTTTTAAATAACAGTCTGGTGTGTGTGTGTGTGTGTGTAAATGCTGAGGGTCACCATGTCAAATCCGGTCGAAAAGGTTCAGCGGTAGAAGTTGAAGGTTTTGACGATATCAGCTGCTGTCAAGACACCATCTCTAAGATGTGCCGCTTCCTCATCCTCCTCTGGAACAAAAGGTTAATTCAGCCGTGTCAGCCTTTGTGCTGGTGTCATTCTGCTGCTCTGTTTGATAAGTGCTTATGGCAGTAGGTGTACGCATGCTGTCAATCCCCTTCTGTGCCTCTTTTCTTTTAAGTGTCTGCACTACTCAGTATTGTTTTGTTGGTGTTAAGTCAAAATGCACACAACACAGAGTTTGAAATACTCAAAACAATGCAGTTGGAGCTGTAAACACACAAAAAAAGAGTCTCATGGTTGTTGAGGATGAGGGCATGTTACATGAGCCGATGCCGTACAATCAATTTAGAGTCAGTTTAATGGCCACTCCATTTTGTGCTTCAGTAAGTTCTACTTTTGCAAGACTGGCTTGTATGAGTAAAACATAAAATATTCCTTTTATGATTGTTGTAAAAATGCAACAAATGTTCACAATAAAGAAACACAGAGTGATTCACTTCTCTTGCAAACCAATCCAAAATACTGAACTATTGACTGTATAACTGAGTGTGTCATTCAGTTATTCAGAAGTGGTGAGTCTGTTTGACCATTTAATGCACGATTGAGTGAGTCAATGTATAAATATTGCACTTGTTTGAAGGGTGATTTGGTTTAGAGGCAGTAAAACAAATTATTTTTAAGTGGTATTCAACCCGTCTTTGTAGTTTCAGATTCTCATCCTTTTAAGGCTCAATAAGGTGGCTGGTAAAGATTTCGCAGAGAGCTGTGGTTGTGGTATTCCTGGAAACCTTTCAAACCACTCCTGCAGCATGATCCAACAGCCATATTTAACCACTGCTTTGGCTGTTGCCAATTTATTTATATCATACACTTACTTATTCGCATACTTTCTTGTGTATTTACTGACATATATGGGGTTTCAGTAATATTTTTAAAAAAAGTGTCTGTCTCCAAGTATTGGAATTTTACAGCCTGATCTCTGTATGTGAAAGGATCACCTCTTAACAGCACATCACGTGGTAGTGGCACGGGAAATTACGTGCTGGTACCATGAAACCATACCAATGGAAAGTTAATTAGGATCCTTTGTTTGTTGGATTGTTGTTGGACACACAAATTCCCAGGTTTGTCAGGGACTTTCACCCAGGAGATCGGTGTTTGTGTCTTGTGTGAAACCAAAAGTCATTGCTGAGTTATTTTTAAATTAGGCTACATAAGAAGTTACGTAATAAAGGTAGCTATTTTAACCCTAACCATAATCTTTTCTTTTCTAATCCTAACCAAGTAGTTTTGTTGCTGATTGTTTCCGTGGTGGCGGCACAACACCGCGTAATACACTGTTACAGTAAGGTTAAAACAAGACTAAGAGTTCATAGTCATGATAGCGGCTCTGTGAGACTGTCCTTAAGTTATTTAACTAGCTACATGCAAAAGTCAACATGCTAACGTCCTCACAATGACAATGCTAACATATGATGCCAAGAAGGTCTTTTTTACCATGTTCACCATCTCACTATAGTGTTTTTTAGCATGCTGATTAACACCCAAAATACAGCTGAGGTTACGATACGATACAACGTTATTGTCAGTTTGCACTGTAATTAATTTTGCATCCATAGTCAGCTCAGTTTGAGAAAAAAATACACATACAATAGACATACTGTTACCATAAACAGACAGACAAGTAAGACCCATTAGACAAAAGAACAAAACACATCACAATTAACCATACATAACCCATTACAATCCGTCCTCTGGATTTACATGTCTTTAGCAGCACATTAATTATTATTTAGCAACAAGATGGACTGATGGACAAAAGCGTTCTTCAGCATGATGCGGTTAAATGTAGAGACTCTGAATCGTCTCTTGGAGGGCAGAAGTTGATATTCCCCTTTCAAAACATGTAAGGAATCAGAAAAGATGCTATTGGCAAGTATGGGCATGCTCTTGTTGTGAGCCGCTTGAAAGGAGGGTGTCACAGGTTGGCCAATGATCTTCGCGCAGATTTTGATTTGGCTATAAAGTTTAGTTTGAAGTTTTACAGATATACTACTGAGCCAGGCTGTACTGCAGTACAACAGGACACTATGAATCACTGAACTGAAAAATAGAAAAATAATCTGTCTACTGGCTCCAAATGATCTGAGTCTGCAAAGAAAGTAAATGCGCTGCTAGGTTGATGAGGATGTTATTAGTTTGCAGGTATTTGGTTATAAAAGCAAAGTATTGTTCGCGAGAGGAAAAGGTAGGGGATCACTAAATTTACTACACTTCACCCAGAGGGAAGCAAGAATGTTGGTTCCAAAATGTAATAGCGATATATCCAATAGTTGTCGAGACATTTACCAAAACCACAACTCTCAACCTCATGTTGGCGCTCATTATGATTTATTGTTCGGGAACTTTGAATGTGCAAAATTTTGTGCCAATCCATCTAGTAGATGTTTTGAGAGATTTTTCATTGGATAAGTGAAAACGTTTACCTACTGGTGGTGCTAAATTAATAGTCAGGGGTACGCCAAAGTCAGTAGGCTTCATCCTCTGGGGACTGTGAATGCCTGTACAACATTTCATGGCAATCTATTGTACCACTTTATATCATGATTGTTCTGCTTGGATCATTTTCCGTCTTGAACATCTGTGCCTTACTGGGTTTAAAGATCCTACCCCATGTTACATAACATTTTTTTGTTGTCTCGGCTGGCTTGGGTTTGCTTTATGTTGTTGTTCCTGACAGATTTTTCCCTTTCCAACAGGCTTCCTCTTTATCTCATGAGCCTTAAATAGGTTCCTTGGCCTGAAGACAGCCTGGTGTTTAGTGTTTGTGATACAGAGGCAGAGATATAGAGAGTATGTTAAAAAGATAGGACAACTACCCCGAAGGGCAGAAAAGAGAGATATGTTTTTGTTTTTTCCTTTCAGAGGAAGAGTCACATAGACTCTATTGTTTTGGCTCATCAAATCCCTGTTGCTAGAAAGACATGCTGTGTAACCTCAAACTGGCTTCTGCTCAAAGCTGTTCCATTTGATGTCCTGACTTTAAGTGCAAACACCTGAATTCACCCCAGCACAGTGCTACTTGTGATTTTGGAAATAAATTACGTATTACCTACTTATTTTATCCCTTCCCTGGAGAAGCAGTTAATTAATAGCCATATGAATGAAAGGAATTAGGTTTATGCAGGGAAAAACGTATTAAGTATTTTGTCTGATATGAGCGGGATTGTTTTAAATATCAAGGAAAAAGATTGAAATAAGACGTAGTTAAAATCAGGCAGAAATCTAATCAGGATTATGACTAACAATGTTTAATTCAACTGATGTGTAGACATCAGAGACAGTGGACTCACTTGAAATAGTGAATACATATATATCTATATAGATATTTTAAATCAAAACCGCATTTCATTTGGCCCTTGAAGAAAATAGAAGAAAAAACATGTTTATATGAGGTGAGGCTCATGAAGCTCTCCTTTTTGTTGTTAAAGGTTCCAATAAAGCGCTACTCCAGCAGAGCTATTTAGTGGTAAAAGGAAAAATATATCTTTTTATAAAGTATTTGTGTAAAGCAGGATATTACTGAAGAGCGTGCAGTCTCAGGCTGTGTTTGAAATTGGTCCAAGCTACCGTTGAATGAAAATTGTTTATCACAAATGTAAATCAAGATTACCTCTTCCGCTCAATTCAATAGTTTCCGGTATTATTTTAAGGCAAATAAAAAGTATTAAATATTTTTGTATTAGATAAGTTTTCTTGAAGAGAAGAGAGGAGCTGGTGGACCCAAATGCAGGCGACTGCAGGCATAGCCCTGTTGCCTAAAAATTACGTTCCCATAAAACAAAACCGCATTGTGAAATATTGCGGTTTTGTTTTATGTTGTAAAACAAGCACAGGAGTTAAGCCGAAAAATGTGAACACAAAGACGAATCAGGGGTCCTTCCAATGTTTCGTTTGCAATACTACTGGTCAAATATATACCCACATTTATATATATACACATACATACACCAAACTTAAATCAGCCATAAAGTTATCTGAGTCTAAGGAATCAACACGACTAAGGAAATGTTGCCAAATCAATGAAAACTTGACCCCTTAGTAGTATACCTGATCTTCTCCAACTTAATAAAATGCTAAATATCTCTAAGCCATTGTGCAAGTCATAGTCATTTTAACCCCAACCATGATGAACCAGTTTTTTTTTGCATCTTTTGTTTTGCTTTGTTTCAATTTAAAAGGCTAACTACGTGTTTAAAACTGCAACCGTAATCCGGGAGAAAATATGTCTCCCTGGAAACGTAATTGAGAATGCAGTTTAGTTGTATGGGAACATAATTTTGTAGGAGACAAGGTTGGCAGGCAACAGGAACTAGAAGAAACAAATCTTTATTCACGGTCCGTGCAGAGTGCAGACCAGGCAAAACTGAACATCACAGAACAAAACCAAGGATCCAACAAAGACTGAACTGAGGACTTAACCGTGAACAAATCTGACGAGGGGATAAAGTGCAGGTGGAGAGATGGGCAGAGAAGCTCAGGTGAGGGGAATGATGTGATTAGGCAGGAGGACGGACAGGGAGCTGATTGAAGTCTGGGAGCGAGGAAGGACTAACGAGGCTGATTTGGAGGAGGTGTGTAGATGGGCGAAGGAGGGAAAGGCGGTAGAGGAGGAAAAACACAGCAAACACAAAACCCAAAACCTAGAAAACAACTCAGTCCAGTTAACAAAAGGTCTGAGGGCATCTGGACACAGAGCCAGACTGTTGACTTATATATGTGAGCTCCCGCATCTTTCCTCTTAAAGCTGCAGTCTGTAACTTTATTTTTTATTAAAACTGTCACTATATTATGACAGTAGTGCATGAGACAGATAATCTGTGGAAAAAAATCCTGTTCCTCTGTGTCCTTATAGTGCTCATAATGGCATTTACAAGATTTCACTGCGCCTGAAGGGAAACAACCAATCAGAGCCGAGGAGTGTCTAAGTAGCTGTCAATCACTGCTCATGAAACTCGTGAACTCATCAAATTGTCAAATTAGGAAGTCTTCATCAAATATTAATCAATATTCTGTTACTGTAATGCCTATTTTTCTCCTCAGTTGTTTTCAGAAATATATTTTATTGCACTGTTTAGCTGTAAAATGATAAGCTCTGGCCGGTGGGCGGTGCTTGGTTTTGGCTCGACTGTTTAAAAACATGACGGCTGGGTCACAAACTTTCTCATTTTACAGCTAAACAGTACACTGCAAGAAGTTTCTGACAGGATTTTAGACAAAAAATAGGCATAACAATAAGTTAATCTTGATTCATATTTAATCATTTTTTTCCACAGATTATCTGTCTCATGCACTACTGTCAGGATATAATGACAGTTTTGTAAAAAATAACGTTTTTTTATCATATTTGCTCAAAATGACAGAATGCAGCTTTAGCTATACCTTAATGTCACTCGCCATCTTTCCTAATTATTTCATCCAACGGTTAAATATTTACACCGTCTGCCGCGTAGTCCGCCCTTGGACAGTCTGAAGAGCTGCAATACATTTTGGTCTAGTTGAGTATGTCTAGTAAACATGAGTTTATGGTCTCAAATGCTAGTTTCAAGTCTTCTTCAATACAGCATGATGTTCATCAGTAAATTATGGTCCCATTTAGAGTCAAATAGACCATAAAGCAGGGGATGCTTTAGGCTGTAGCTACCTTGTGATTGACAGGTCGCTACTACGCCGTTGTCCGGCAGATAGTTGTATAAAACTTAACGAGATGGAGTTTCTTGTGTGCCAAAAATGGAACCATGACTTTGACCTTCGCGCTTAAACATTAGCATGACCTTGGAAGTTTCAGTAGCTTGACGTCCATGTCTTTGTTTTTTTTTTAAATTGAATAATTGCTGTGTTGTGTAAATCTGATGGTGACACATTAATTTTAGTGAGTCGTTCCCTGTTTGCCTGCAGCTCTCTGTGGGAACAGTCACAGGTTTGTGTACTAATTGAGCCGCATGCTGGTGGTGGAGCAGACTGAGCACATGACACCTGAACCTACTGTAGCTCATTATCTGCTCTTCAAATTCAAAAGTAATGTCACATGTAATTGGTTAGAATAGAGGTGGAACAACCCCAATTAAGATTAACATGTGACAAATTATTATTCATATTATTATTTTGGATGATTGTTGGATTGACCATATTTGACTGCCTAATTGACATATAGTATTTTCTGCACATTACTATACTATTTTGCTTTGCATTTGGAAGGCATGTAATTGCTGCCTGGATTACATTCACTACCAGTGTCTTTTACAATCCAGAAAGTATGATCCTAACACTGCACATAGGGAGGAGGATGGTTGGGCATACAAAGCAGAATACTTTGTGACCAGAGAAAAGGGTTCTCACCCTGTGTCCACATCTGTTAGGTTGAGCATAATGAAACACTTGGTAAGGTCAGGGAAAGATCATGGTTTTTGTTAAATATTGAACAATGCATTGAATAATGCATGAATGCAGGACGCATTATGTATTTTTTGAATATTTTGGAATGATGTGAGATCAGGAATTTGACTTATTAACATGAAGCAACATGAAGCCCAGATGTTTGATGAGTCACGTATTAGTTATGTGCTACTGTAAACTTATCATAGTATTTCCAAATGCGTCAATCTAATATCATACATCAATTCAGCTTAAACCTTTTCAACATTTAACTAAGTGCTCTGAGCTGCATGCATAAACATCACCAAAAACATTTTAATCATGCTTTATTTGACAGGAGTGGATATTGTAGGGAAGACAAAAGTATGTTTCCTTAAAATAATATTTATAAAATCAAACTAGTTGTGCATGAATGTCATTTATAGGACACAGGGTTGAATATTGTCATAATTAGAGACAATGAGAAGTGTGAACTTGCCTCAACACTGCTAAAAGCATGCCTGCTCATGCATACAGCTCATATTCATTGTCTTGTTAGAAAAGATTGACCAGACAATGTGCAAAACAGCCGACACTGCTTCACAGGGACATAAAATGAGACAGAATGAGAAGTGACAGAATGTGTTTGCCTTCACAGACAAAAGAGGAGGAAATCCATTGCTAAATGGATCCTCTACATCAAAAGAGAACAACATTTTTGAGAGCCTTATCAAACAAAACGGATTCTCTGCCTCTTTCATTTTGGCAATATCAAAGTGTGATATTTTTCCCCTCAGTATCATTCTGGCATTTTAGCACCATTGAGTGTTTTACATCACAGCCAGTGTCGAAGTTCTTTGTCTCTGAATTATCTGGACATTGCTTGCTTCACTGGAAATGCCAGGAATGAGTTGGGATGAGAATGGGTTGGAAATGTACTATTAAGGAGTTATTAATCAATGCATCCTCCTTTGTTATTTTTCGTTCGTTTTCCTATGAATGTCCAGCAACCAGGCGATCAGTGTTTAGACAGAAAAACTACTTGATGGTGGTTTGCGTTAAAGTAAGTATGTTTGAAATACAGTACTTAGTTAAGTTAAGACAATTAAACTACTTAGTTAGGTTTAGGAAAAGATTGTGGTTTTGGTTAAAGTATCTACGGAAGTGGCGTTACTTTAGCAAGAACGTTACGTGACAAATAAGTCAGCTTTGACTTATGATTTCGGACAGGACACAAACAGCAGTCTCCTGGGAGAAAGTCCAGGTATTTTTAGACCCATCCAGCCATCCACATTGTCACTCTTTATACTATGTTGCTTGTCCTGGATCACGATTACGTGGGCCACATACAAATTGATTATCTGAGTTATAAACAAATCTGTGTTACTTTTCGTAGGTATAGCTACGAACAGTTATATCAAACGATGAGTATTAATTTGGGGCAGGTTCATATTGTAGAAAGCACTTGTAGTTATTTTTTTCTGTGGTATTAAGCAATTTATTTTAAGGCTTTTTGAAGATTATTGCTTTTTAAATGTGTCTTCGATTCCTCTTCATAAAACTCAGAATTCAGCAAATATATTTTTAGTAACTTTAGTAGGAGTTAATTAACAAGAAGTAGATCACTGGCCAAGGGTAAGGTTTGATTTTCACAGGGTCACACTAAAGGTAGGAAAGCACTAAATAACCAGAGTTGGTAGTTTTAGGATGAATTTAAATGAGGATTTGGAAGTTATTTTTCTCTGCAAAGAGCAAATCTTTGTGTGCGGTACGAAAACATAAAACTTCATTCACTCAAAGAAACGTTACCACTGATCATAATACAGGCAGCAATTACATTCCACATCAAAAAGTAACTGGCAAAAAAAAGTAATAAAAGAAAGTGGAATATCAACGTGACTAGGAGACACGTTTGCACAAAGTGTGCATGCACTGTCATACACAAATGTAATGTCTGCTGCCTGCAAGGTCTGCTTTCAAATGGTGATGTGGAAAAGTTATATTCCAGGTGACATTCACTCTAAGATTGGAGACACACACTGGAAGATTATTCAGCCAGTTAAGATCAGATTTGACCACCTTGACAATTGCAGGCCAAATCTTGATTGTTGGGTTGTGTGAAGGATTTGCAGGCTTAATCTTAACCACTCTGAGTGGCTCCAGGACTAATATGAGCTTATGCCTGATAATATCAAACATATTTACAACTCTTGATGAGTCCTCAAATTCCCCAAAGTGGAGATCGCCAATATCCACGGAAAGGCAAGTTTACATTGATGCAAGAGCCACATATCAGTTTCTGTCTGGACATCAGTGAGATGATGATGGGCAGAAAGATGTTTTACTATGTGCTGAAAAGCCTGTCCTTTCTAAATCATCTTATCAGTCATGTCAAACTTAAATCCCCCAAAAATATTTTGTTTTTCTTTATAGGGCACTGATCTGTTTTTTTCCCACAAAATAAAAATGTGAGAAAATCATGCATTTCAAAATGTTAAATAGTCACTGGTAAGTCTAAATGTGCATGTTTGCCTCTGCAACCTTGACCATTATTACCTCTGCCAAGGAGGTTATGTTTTCGGTTTGGTTTGTTGGTTTGTTTGTCTGTTTCTCAGCAGAATAACAGAGAACCTAGAAGCCTGATTTTCATGAAACTTGGTGGAATGTGCATTGGTCAAGAAAGACCCCATTCAATTTTGGAGCGGATCCGAATCACGTTTGGATAAACACATTATTTTTCACTTTTTGGAAACGGCCTTGGTTGAGGTTTGTGCTCTCCAAGTGACCTTCTAGTTTCTACATGTTTCTAAAATTTCAAATTGCAGTCTAACAAATCACCATGACGCACTTTCTCCCGTGTGGAGCAATAGTAGGACACACTGGCTCATCATCCGCTCATCGTACCACGATAATTTTGAATCGGTATGAAGTAAAAAGCATACTTTGCACAGTCTGCGATGGATATGAAATAGCCAACAACACTGGAATACTAATGGGCCACAAAGGTAGAGAAGAGAAGAGTTAATTAAAAGTCGAAATGCTGCGGTCGGCACGGCGAGGGCAAATCAGTGGGGGAGGAAGACATGTGAAGCTGCTGTAGTTTTGTTTTGGTTCCTCGTATCTCCTACCAGTCGGAAAGTCATACATAATGATGCGATATGCATTCATGAAGAGGAAATGAACTGCGCTCTGAGATGACTAAGAAGATGTTGTTCCAAGTTTCCTCTGACGAAACCATGAAGGAGAGGAGCTTTAGAGAGAGAGAATGCGAGAGATGGTGTACGTTTCTGCTGTGTACACATATACAGACACACAAATAATTGCTCCATAAACCTTCCTTATCACCACTTTTACCATTATCTTGCACATTCTTGACTTATTTTGAAGATATCAGTCTGTTCATCCTTTATCTGTCCTCATAAAGTAGTATCACGTGTGTGTGAAAGAAATATCTAAAAACAATGTAACATGCATGCAGTATTTCAGACTGTAGCCCAGACCACACTTAGCAACAAAACAACACCTGATTTGACTTGCAATTCGAAAAACATGCTTAGATGCCAAAGTAGGTGTCAAAGAAATGCAAAGGAGAAGCATGCTGGTATGTAAGTAGAGTAGCGGGATTGAATATAAATGTGGCAGCGTATTGCGTTGTGTTGAGTTTAAGGCAGTGACAAGCAGCTAATATGTTCATATAACCCTGTGTTTAGGTAAGCCATGATGGGGGCATACTGTAACATTAAAATGTCATTACTGACTCATTATTCTGCATTCAGCTTTGGGGATCAAGAGATTGCATGTTATCACGCAACTGGCACCCGTGGCTTAAGGGTTAGGATGCAGACCATGAACCATCTCTTTCTTCTCCTTCTGAAATACAGGCATACAACTGCCTTCCATTGATTGTAAGTATTTAATAGGGCTGTAAATAGATTCAAATATTCAATGCGATTAATTACATGATTGTCCAAGATTAATCACAAATTAATCACACATTTTTCATGTGTTCAAAATGTACCTTAAAAGGAGATTTGTCAAGTATTTAATACTCTTATCGACATGGAAGTTGGTAAATATGCTTGCTTTATGCAAACTTGTGTATATATTAACGGAAATCAATTACCAACACAAAAGAACGACACATATTTGTCCAGAAACCCTCACAGGTACTGCATTTAGCATAACAAAATATGCTCAAATCATAACATGGCAAACTCAAGCCCAACAGCTGTCAGTGTGTCAGTGTGCTGACTTGACTATGACTTACCCAAAACTACATGTGATTATCATAAAGTTGGCATGTCTGTAAAGGGGAGACTTGTGGGTACCCACAGAACCCATTTTCATTCACATATCTTGAGGTCAGAGGTCAAGGGACCCCTCTGAAAATGGCCATGACAATTTTTCCTCGCCAAAATTCAGCCCAAGTTTGGAGAGTTATTTAATCTCCTTCGCGACAAGCTAGCTATGATATGGTTGGTACCAATGGATTCCTTAGGTTTTCTAGTTTCATATGACGTCTTTGCTCTGGCTTTAAAACTGAGCCCGGTACAACCTCCAGAAGATTGACTGTGTTAATGCTTTAAGAGTCTTTAACAAACACACAGGTGTGTATAAGCCTCAGCCCTATTGCCAAACAAGAACGCTGATATTGGACGATTCTACAAAACCACAAATTCAATGCCAACATTTTAAAACTCTTACTTTCTACAGTCTATCTGGCAACTATGGCCGGGATAAGGTTAGGGAGAGATTGTGGTCACGTACGCTCAGACTTCTCACATAGTCAGACGCACTACATGACTATCCGTTACCCAACCTCCACACCTTTACTTTGCATCTCTCTGCATTAAGGGCACACAACATTGGCATTCAACGCAAATTGTGAGGTGCAGAATTGTCCCATATAAATAAGCCCACATTTATTCTCACTTTTTAGGGATCTATGCATACATCCAGACATATACAGCCATTGTAATAATACAAATTAACACTTTAATATATAAATCTGCTGTTGATGACATATGCATTAGCTTGAGACATGTATCATTTCAGGACCACTAGTGATCTTATTGACAATTTAAAATTCTTAAAACTACTATTAGCAAATTAAAACAAGTTTTGCAAGTTAATAAGTGTCTTGTTACTTATTCATTAAACTCAAGTTTTACCCAAGTCAATGATCGATCAGTCACAGAATTAATGACTGAATGAAATATGCTATTGTACACCCTGATGGAACCGTTGGTACATCATTCAGGTTTCAGTATCGAGTGGAAGTCATTAGCCTAACATTAAGACACCTGCCTAGTTGTCACATTAAACGTATAGTAAGTGATGACTGCGGGAGTCGGATCACAGACACACACACTATCCAGTACACATTTATCCAAACCATGAAAGGTGGCACAAAAATGCATGCACACTGAAACTCTTTCACACACACACACCTGAAAACACTCATAAAACAGAAGCTCACACACTCAGAGGCAGGGAGGCATACACTTTCACAGCCCCGCTGTCAGTGTGAAGGATGGCTGGTGAGAGGTGGGTACACTCACTAAAGGGTCTAATCAGTCAGCCACAGCTACCTCCACACACTGCAATGAACGGCAGGCATGCAAACTCACCCTCGCTGACTCTCTTGGTCTTTCGCGCACAAAACACACCCACACTATCCTATGCACACTTGCTCATCCATGCAAGAAAAAAACAACATCAACACACAGTCACCTCCCTGATATATCACGGACGGGGAGTTCTTCACCGCCATGCCATCACAGAAATACTACAATCAATAAAATCACTCGCAGGAGCAGTAGATGACAGGACAGGGGTAGGGAGTATACTGTAGGTGGGAGAGAAACAGAGTGGAGTGTGTAGTGTAGCAAAAAAAAGTAGAGGTAGAGCTGGAGAAAGATGGAAAGTTTTTGAGACAAAAAACTAAAATATGAATAGGATGAGCTGACACATGCCATGAAGCTAGAAAAGGTACACAGCAAAAATCTCTCTTACTGTGAGCAGTTTCCATTGTTTGCGTCAAGTTCAGTTTACTGCGAGCAAAAAGTGACACCATGGTGTCTGACGAAGCGCCGGTATACGACGAGATGGGATGAGAACGGATTGTGTAACTACATTATAGGAATTGTATCATTTAAAATGCCTTAAAATCACATGTAAAAATGTATTATATGTGAAATGTTATTAAATGCCAACATGTTGATAATGTTAACCCTGTTCAGCATATCACTTTAGCATGTTAGCATGCCAACATTTGCCATTTGTGTGTTGTGTTAGAGTGTGTACTGAATTAAATTCCTCCAATAGTTGTCAGGACATGTCACTAAAAGCTCAAAACAGGAGAAAAAGTCAAATTATTATCAAAGGATTCATCATTAAGATTCACAGAATGTTGTCAGGCTATTAAATAGCTGTTATCAGTCACTATATGCCCCATAGATGTGGCACAGTAGGGGCCTACTACACCCACTAGTAGGTTTTCTCATCTATTCACATGGTAGATACCGAAAGAAGGTATAAAATAACTCAACAGTGATCTGTAGGGAATGTATTAATTATTACAGGAGCAGAAGCAGAAGTCAGGTGATGTAGTATAGGGATGGGACACAAAACAGGGTTTTCACCCAGGAGACCAGAGTTCACATCCCATGTGAAACCAACAATGTGTTGTTGTCTTTGTGTTCGTAGTTATTTTAACCCAAAACACAACGTTTTTTTTAAAGTTGTTTTTAAGTTGTAGTTTTGTTGCGTAAACCTAAAGAAGCCTTTTTGTTTGTGTTCAAAAGGTGACGTTTCATTCAGTTTTACATGTTAGAACATGTTGCTTTTAAGTTTCACTTTCTCTTTGACAACATTGTAGGCGTAGAAGGCCCCTAATGACCTACATCTATGGTGCTTATAGCGACTGTTAACGCCTATTTAATGGCCTGATAACAGTCAAATTGGTGCAGTGTCATGGCAATCCATTCAGCAGTTGTTGAACCAAACAAAAATACAGTGCACAGGGGAAGAGGCAGAGAGAGAGTCTGGATTGCATCTTGGAGACTGGCAGGTGCAAACTGTTTTATGCTTTAATTCATTCTCCACTAACCAGGACTCAAGGGAAGGGAGAGAGAAACAACCAGAAAAGGGCACCAGACAAGACACAAAGACTATACAGGAACTGGCAGAACCAGAAGGACGTCAACATTTCTGCTATCTCGCTTTCTGCCCCGCTGTACTCAAAAGAGCACCGAAGTTTGCGAGCGTGCTAAAGTAAACAAGTCTAAATGCAAACCTGCGAGTCTCTTATCGAGTGGCGTTGTTGAATCCTGTAAAGTTACCAGCATTCCCATTTAAAGTTTTATTTATCAGATGCCCTTCATCAGGTAAACCTTACAATGAAGCTACAGGGACGATTGCCAAAACACAGACTTTCTCTCCAACGGTGCTCTGTGGAACAGAGGTGTCTTTCATATACTGATTGCAGTTTTGAATAGCTTCATAGATAAGAAAAAAGAGCAACTTTATCTGTGTATGTGTCAACAAGCCACACACATTTATATCTCCTGCTCCATAAAACAAAATAGTCGAGCCTCTGGCTATGCTTATCAGGATGTATATACCGGATAATAAGGTAAAGTTGACGGGGCGTTTTCTTAAAACAACCTTGCTTTGCCGCTGAAGGAAAACTGAGGGGAAACAGAGTAGAATCAAAATACAGTAGCCTGTGGCATGTTGCCAAGTCAATTCTTTTCAAAATTGCATTGCTTACTTCACTGTAGAGCTTTATGTACAATCAGTTCACAGTCAATGCTTTTCTCCAATAAACACACAATATCCAAGAACTGAAACCAGAAATAAATTGCTAGTGTAGTTGAACAACACAAAATCACTCAAACTGCAATGAACACTGTCATTGCAAGATCATTAATTTCCTGAACCTGGTGTTTATTTTGGTATAATGACATTTAAACCAGCAGGGTGTGTGATAAACTGTTATTTGGAGTCATGGCTTTTGGCTGTGACATGATGGGGTCTGTTTTAAGTTATTAAAAATGAAGAAGGGTCATGTATATTCTCATTTAAAGCCCCCCTCCAGTGTGTTTTGGCATTTCTATGATATTTCATAATTATTTGAGTCACTGTCTCTCTCACTCACTCTCTTCTTTAACGTCTCCTCCTGCTGAAGATAAATTAACAGAAAGCAGTCGATGACGTTTTGGAGGTTTTGCCGCCCTCTAACAGGTCCAGACGACGGGGTCTGGGCACAACTTTCTGCCCAAAAGAAAAAACGAGAAAAGTCATGTTAGAGAAATAAACGAATCACAGTGCAGCCCGGTGCGGTGCCGTTGCTGGAGCTGAGGCGAGAGCGGCTGGTGTTAGCGCCTCCAAAACGTTCCGAAACTGCATTTCGAACGGCGGCCCTTGGCAACGTTTATACGTCCTCCTTGGATGCTGCAGCAGCCAGATGGCCGTCCTCGCTAGGAGAAGACAATGCAGAAGAAACCAAGTGAGAGAGAGTTGCGTGCGTTGCGCTAATTCTTGTCTCATTTGTGGTCGTATAAACATTAAATTCATCTAAACTGGGTTGAAAAACAATGCAATCTGGTTGCCATGGTAATGATATACGTCTGACTATTAACCACACCCCCATTCTCTGTTTCAGAAAGAACGTTAACCAAAAAACAGGAAGTAAAACTAATAAAATCAACCATAAAAAATATCTCTTGTTTATGGTAATAGCCTACACTGGAGGGCACTGCCTTCTTATTTTATTCTATTCGACAAAACTGCACAAACTGCTATATGACTTGATGCTATTAATTGATATTATTCTGGCTGTAACTGATTGAAAAGTTTAGGGCGAGATTTTTTCACTGACAGTCAGAAGAGATATGTTTTGCTTGCGCTGCACACTTTACTCCGGAGCGCGATGGAGCACTTGTCCCACAACAAACCGCCAGGTCCTGCGTGGCTGCTGTTTCCATTGTAGTGGTGCTTACATCATTGTGTTTTATTGCTGTTCGTGCCGCCTGTTTGCTGACGACAGGCTTTTGTAAAAGCAGGCAAACGTTGGTAGTTTGATTGCATGCTGTGTCATACTTTTCCTTCCGCATGCACACAGTTTTTCTTTGTTTGCATGTTTTGTACCTGCAGCGTCTCCATTATTCAACCCGAATAAAGAGACCATGAATAGGAACTACGTTCATGAATATAAATAGTTTTGGCTTGGTGGGCTTCGACTGATTAAAATAAGTTTGGACGCTGAAGCCGTAAATGTAGCAGAAAATCGGCCGAAAGTGAGGTTAAAAAAAGGAAGTTGAAATGTGTCGGCCCGCAAGGTATATATTGGAAATCAACACTTCTGCTGAACCCCTAAGAAACCTTGAACATACAGACATAATAGCAACATCTAGTAAGGAAACATTTCCTGGAATTATCCTGATGATGTAGACATTTATGAGCCTCCAAAACTGTACATCAAGTTATTTCATGCAGAATGCGTAGTGATTATGACTCTTTCTCCAACTAAATTGAGCTCCTGACTCAGTCTGTATTATGTAATGATTGTTTTTTCATCTACAGTATGCCTTTCAAAGTCATGTTTCTGATGTCTGTCCTTTCTTGTTTTTCTTTTTTAATTAATGAAGTGTCACATTATCGGCCAATTCCTAGTCTCTTTTTTCTCCCCTGCCATCTCTCTTGTCATTTCAGATCCTGCCACCCACATCTGCCCTGCAGTAACCCCTCTGTCCCAGCCATTCCACATCACCTGACCTCCTCTGCCCACCTGTCCCCATTCCCCATCAGCCCAGTAGTTTATATCGGCCCACATCCTTTAATTCCCTGCCAGATTGTGCTTCTGCCTTAGTGTTTCAGCCATTTTCGCTCTCTCTTCTGCCTGTTATAACCCCCCGCCTGCCTTTCGAAAACCTGCTCGCCAACCTATTCCCCTATTGGATAAGTTTGCCTCATCTCCCCTGCCTGCCTGGTTATGACTTTTGCCTGTTTTTGACACAGAGTAAACTTTTTATTTTACCACCTGGGCTAAAAACCTGATTTTACTGAGCCTTTACAGTATGCAGCGAAACTGTTGCTCCGACATGTTTCTCGCCCTTTATGGTCTCCCCAGAGACATATGTCCTCAATTCACCTCTCTTTTCTGGAAAGAGCTTTGTAGTCTCCTAGGGTGCCACCATCAGCCTCTCCTCTGGGTTCCACCCGGAGTCCAATGGGCAGACGGTGCATATGAACCAGGAGATGGAGACAGCTGTCTCCTCCTCCCTGTCTTTTGTGTCCCCTCTGTACTGAATGGAGCACAATGCACACACGCAGGTCACCATCCGACTTTCCTTAACTTAATTCTCCTTCAGGTTGAACTCCATTAGCCGCCTGCCTGTCACTGGCATTGTGGGTTCCTGCCACCTCTTGGTGAACGTCACCATCCATTGTCTCGCGGCCGACTCCAGTGATCTGCCTCAGCCTGGTCAGGGCATGTGTCTGCTTGCTGTCCAGATATTTTCCTTTTGGCCTGTCGTCCACAGGCAAACAGAGTTTTGGTTCACAAAAACGGATATTTTTGAAAACGCCTTCTAAGGTGCCGATTTTTTTTAACTCTGGTTACTTTGTATCGGTGTGGACATGTAAAACGGAGCGCTTGGGAAACGGTGACGCCCTCTCTTCATTTCAGGCATGTTGCTTTGTGAAATGACAATGAGCCAGAAACAATACCTGCTTTTTTACATTTTGTAAGCACTGCTCGGACTACTACTACTACTTAACATTTGAAAATGTAAAGCCCCCCACCAACAATAACTATTATCGAGCTAACTGTGATGAAGTCCGAGAAAGGGCAGTGAAAAGGGTGGTAACAAATCTCCTTGACTCCTTAACATGTGATCTCACTTGTAGTGACATGTGAACATTACGGCAAGCAAAGTGTTTGGAGTCGTTTTTGCGTTTGAGTGTGGACGGAGATATTTTGTAAAACGCAGGTCGGGTGGACAGAAAACTGAATATGTGTAGACAGGGCCTTCAATACAGGTAACTCAGGAACCAACCTATCCTGCTGGTGGAGGTGGAGTCCATCTGTAAGTCATTTACACTGATTCTCATGCAAACAGGAAAACAAGGAAAACACACAACTCAAGCAATAAAACCCTAAAATACACATGCAAGAAGATCAATAAATGATCAAACATGCAATAAAACATTTAGTAGATAAATAACAACAATTTAAATATATAAAAGAGATTAAAAAGTGCATGCAAAGTAAAGTAAAAATGTAGATCAAATGAGAAGGCTGTCTTTGAACAGCCCCAGTGTTAAATGCATGCTGTTTTTGTTTTTCCATCTCTTTTCCCGCTCTACCTTCCCTCCTCCTGACGGCGCACTCCTCGCCTGTCCTCTTTCCTGCTGCCTCATCGCTTCTGAGGCTGCAGTTCTTAGGCTCCTGTCAACAGTGCTTTGGTGCTAGAACTGATGGGAGCGCCGTGCTCTCTGCCATTCTTAGCATCAGTCATCTGAACACTTCGCCTCAGGAAGGAAATCGATCTCCTGCCAAGCTCAGGAGAGAGTGAAGAGAGCGAGAGAGATAGGGAGGGGGAAAAAAAGAGGGAAACGCGTCCCCACACCTGCAGCTCTTCCCAGGTAGAAAACTGTGATAGATCTTCTGTCAAAGCTAAGAGAGTGTCAGTTAAACATTATAACAAATGGGGGTTCTAAAAGCTGAAATCAGACAGTGTTTCATGATGCCTAATCAGCTAAAAGCCTAAGAGGAAATACCTGATTATGCACAACTGTTTCCAATTCCAGCCCTAATTGAAGCTGCAATTGAAGCACTTTTTGCTGTACGACCACTGGACTGTAGCTCCATCATGACATGAAACCGCTGAAGATAAATTATTTATGTAAAATTACTGCTTATTTTACATGGAAAAGAACAAAAAAAAGTTGTAACCAATCCATCTTTCTTTCGCAAATATAAGTGAAGGATTTACAACAAGGAATAACCTATTGTAGGGCAGTAAGTGGTTTGCAAACTTTTTTTTTGCCTGTGACACCTTAAAAAAAAAGCAACATCTATTTGCAGCTCTCGTCACAGGATGCATAATGCAACCAGCAGAGGAGTAATTCTTCCATTTGATTTATTTGAATACATTTTAGAGGCCTGTGGAGATAATTGTTCAGTAATCCACCAGGAAAAGATAACAGATGTTTCTACAATAACATTTGTTGTAGACAATATATTTTTCTGTTTTTTTTATTCTGTTCTTCATCCTTCAACCCCTGGGTCCCAACCTCATGTTGGAACCACTTGTGCACGTTAAACGCAGCAGTGATGTCATGCTGTTACACAATATTACCACCTGACAGATGCAGAAATCACTGCCCTTTACTATGAGCTCTACTAGATTGCATTACACCTTGAACAGACGAGTATGGTCAAGCTTTGAAAATATCTAACACATTGTTATCCCAACTCATCACATACTGCCCCTTGGCGTCACGCTATTATCGACACCTCCTCATGGCTCTGTTTTATAGTCTTTAAAAAAATCTAGCCCATGACGGGAGACTTTGGCCAATCACAGGTCATTTCAGAGAGAGAGCGTTCCTATTGGCTGTGCTCCGGCTGGTGGGTGGTGCTTGGTATTTCCTCAATTGATCTCAACATGGCTGCTGGGTCACAAACTTTCTAATTTTACAGCTAAACAGTACACTACAAGATGTTTCTGAAAACATTTGAGGTGAGAAATGGACATTACAGTACCAGAATATCGATTAATATTTTATCAGCGCTGCCTAGTTTGACTGATCGGAGTTTGCGAGTAATTGACAGCTGCCTCATAGATGGCCAACTCTAGCTCGGAGGACACAGAGACACATGATTTTTTTTTTAGATTACCTGTCTCATGCTCTACTGTCAGGATATATTGACCGTTTTATAAAAATAACTTTTTTTTATCATATTTGCTGCATTTCTACCCACTGCTGCTTTAATGGAACGCCTGGTATCAAACTAAAGCGTGCCGTGAGTGGCGGCACCGAATGCCGACGGCCTTGACAAAGCCTCGGTATTTAACGCCCTGGGAATGAGAACGAGCTGAAGTATCATAACAATTAATAATTAATTTGGTCATTCTCTGCCCCTACCATTGTTTCAGTGTGTCCTCGAGGCATTTAAAAGCTATCAATCCAAAGTACCGTGCATATTTTGTTGCATAACCCCTTTGATGTTAAATCTTTATGAGAATATGAAAGTCTGTATGAGGCAAAATAGCTAAATCCAACTCTTCCCATTACTGTTGCCCTTAACTGTGACGCCTATCTGGCCACCAACAAAATCCCCTATGCTATGGTTCAAACTGAGCCAATATTTGGCCTACTTTCTGTTTGTCATTTGCATTTTTTCCCCTTTCGCATCAAATCCTGTCCCTGAAACTCAATGAAATACTCTTTTTTTTATTATTTTTTAGGACTGCACTTGATGATTTGGATGTGCATGCTTTTTTTTTATACTTAAAGTTGACTACCATTGTCTGTGTGTGTGTGTGGGTGTGTGTGTGTGTGTAGGTTTGTGGGAAGCGGCAATTCTAAAAGCTGAAATGAAATAATACATATGTAAATGCATTGCCATTGCTCACTGGGTTTCCACAGCGATATGCTGGCTGCCATCCAGCCGTGCCTCCATTCCAAAATTCATACGACGCAGCGTGTGCTACGGGTGTGTGTGTTTGCACTGTGTCTATGCACGTGCATGCGCGCAATATCGAGTGTGAGTACTTTGTATATTTGTGTACACAAACGTGTATGTGTGTGTATGTATGCTCGGGAGTGAGTATGATTACTAATGAGAGAGAGAGAGAGAGCATGAGGGGAGACGTACACTGTGTGTGCTGTAACCTCCATTGTCAATTTGTGCAGCCTAAGATCCGCATGTTAAGTGGAGCAGAAAAGGCATCTCTGTGTGTGACAGTAATAGTGCCTCTCTGCCTTTTATTACTCAGCTGGAAACACACACAGACAGACACACACATACACACAAATTATTTGACAAAAAACTACAGCCTGCCATCCAACTAAATGTACCAAGAGTAATATAAACATCTTGAGACACTTGGAACTCCAACATAGACTGAAAGGAAATATGAATTTTCAGACATTGCAGGAACAGAGGATGACAGATCTCTTTTAGCAGGATGGTACATTAAAGCTTTGCTTGGCATCTTCATACATTGGAAGCTCCAAATAGGAAAAAGAGTTAACTTTTATCCAGAACAACTTGGAAACTGTAGACAATCTCAAACTCTATATACTATAGTACTTATGTGCTTTGGGGTATACTTCCCAAATACTGACTATAAGTTTTGCCTCAAACCCAAAGTTAAAAAAATCAATGTACAAAAAACAATTACACCAATCAGCCATAACATTAAGACCACTGACACGTGAAGTGAATAACATTGATTTTCTCGTTACAATGGCACCTGGCAGTGGGGGGGATATATTAGACAGCAAGTGAACATTTTGAACTTTGAACTTTGTGTTGGAAGCAGAGAAAATGGGCAAGCGTAAGGATGTGAGCGACTTTGTCAAAGGCCAAATTGTGATGACTAGATGACTGGGTCAAAGCATCTCCAAAACTGCAGCTCTTGTGGGATGTTCCCGGTCTGCAGTGGTCAGGACCTACCAAAAGTGGTCCAAGGAAGGAAAACCGGTGAATTGGCGACAGGGTCAGACCCAAGGCTCATTGATTCACATGGGGAGCGAAGGCTGGTCCTGTGTTGTCCGATCCAATAGAAGAGTTACTGTAGCTCAAATTGCTGAAAAAGTTAATGCTGGTTCCGATAGAAAGGTGTCAGAACACACAGTGCATCGCAGTTTGTTGCGTATGGGGCTGCGTAGCCGCAGACTGGTCAGGGTGCCCATGCTGTCCTAATGTTATGGCTGATTGATGTATGTAACCAAGAGCTTCATGAGGTGAACAGGCAATGCCAAAGCATAAACAGGGCCACGAGCCAAACACCGCGAGCATTCTTTCGATTTATTGCGAGGTGTGATTGGCTCACCATACCACAGCAGCGACAACTCATACAGCCAGAATTACCAGGATGGGTATCGAATGAAGTACTCTATTGGTATCTATATCACTTTAAAGGTACTGGTATCGTCATTTCTTAAATGATACCCAGCCCTACGATGTCAGCAAGATGAACCGAGGACTGCACTTAATTGTCATTAAACATTCTTCAGTGCATGCTCGGCCTTCACACATTAACCGTTTGCTGACAGTATGAATTGAAGTTTTTCCAGCGGCATGCAGAATTGTAAAATGTCTATCAAAAATTAATATCATCTAGCCTAAAATCTGACAATAAAGGATTGATTTAAGTTAAAGGAGACCCGGGGCGTTTTTTTTGATAATTTCTGCACTGGAGCGCTATCACTCTATCAAAACATATCCTCATTCAGTTCCAACTTGTTGTCTCTTTCTTATCGACTTGTTTTGTATGTCTGAAAAAAATCTGTCCAATACACCTTGCCCAACCGTTATGTGAAATGTGGACAAAAACCTCCAAGTGGTAGATTTATCCCTCTGGCTTGTTCACTTTAATAGCCTACAGCAATAATGGCCATTCACTGTGGCAGTTATCAATTTACAACATTCTATCAATTACATTGATTTTACACTGGGATCTATCAAATCATAACAAGAAGAAGCAGAGCAAATGGAAATTAAATAGTTACTGGGTGACTGCCTCTCGTAATCTCCCCAAACGTGCATTGTGGGGTTGAGTTGATGTGTGGGATGTGTCAAAATCAGTGAGAGAAAATTATATTGGAAATATGAAATTGCACGCTGCAAATTTGATGAAACGGGCCCCAGCTGCATTCCTACATGGCCGGTCTAGGCTTTTACAAATGGATTCCTCTGGCAGGATAAGGCACTTTGTCACAAAACATTCATCCTCTCAAAATTGTTCCAGGGACATGGCGCAGACTTTAATTTACTCCAACGGTCCGCACAGTCTCCAGATCTCGACCTAGCAGAGCACATTTGGGATCAAGTGGAACAGGAGTGGAGACGTAGATGAAAAATCAGTGCGAACTTCATGATGCTGATGGAATTTCCTTGAATCCTTGGAAAAGGGGGGCCTTACAGGGTTAGTTGTAATGAAGTGGGCAATAAGGGTAAGTCCCAAGAAATTACCTCATGTAAAAAAAAACTAATTATATCACTTTATTATGTCTCGAAAGCTGATAACTTTATTTGAAATACTTAATGTTCTCAGCACAGTTTTATTTGAACACATTTGATCTCCCAGACTTCTCCCTCTGTCAACATTCAAATGAAAGCTAAAAAATGCAAAAATATACTCTGTTGTTCAGAAAATGACTTTCCATCTTTGGGATGCCAGCTCATTTTCTGGCTCTACCAATGTGGAAACTCTAACTGCTCTCTCACTCTAACTGCCACTGATTTTTATAAGATATAGCCTAAGCGCTTTTCCAAATGGTCTGTTTTGAATCTGATTATTATAAAGCCATTTTTCCAATTTTACTCACAGCGGTCACAGCTGAGTTTAAGTCAAATCTTTCCTCTATACACAACAATGAAGTCTCTGTCAGAGGTCTTTTATAACTGCCAGAAATGAAAATGACATTTTCAGTTTGAACTTTCACCAATATTTTATAACTGTTTTTTTTTTTCTCTTTCTAAAACGATAGCCATTTGTCACATGTGATGACATTATAACCTTGCTTTTGTGAGTAAAAGGGCACTGTATTTTGTCTTGGCTCTGGAAATGCTTAGCTACATACTCTTTTGCTCATACTTTTTCTATTTCTAAAAGAAAGCCAGTGTCCTCATTCTGGAGCTATGATTGTGCAAGTGAAGAGATTTTCTCCGCCAACTTACAGTGCATGTGGGGACTGACTTGCTGGGTCACAATTCTTTATGATAGATGTTTGAAGAGGCTGTGTGCAGCATAAGAGCACCTACTGTATATCCCTAACCCTTGTGTTACAAGAGGAGGTTAATATACATGCATGGGAACTCAATTTTGTGTGAGGGCAGCTTTGCCACTTAACTACCTTTTAAGACAGTTTGCCAGTTGCCTCTCTGAATGGCTGATTCTCTGCAGACAATTAGATTGCCTTTGGTCTGGTATATTACTCTGTTAAAGGGTTTGTGCATTATACAGTTGGTGTCGCAGACTTTGTGGAAACAGAGGCAGTGGGCTGTGCCTTGCCATTTAGTTTCTGGCCAGCCATTTCCAGTTTTTCTTGTTTTATTGCCATGCAATTTGTGCTGTGAAGGGGTACAGTACTTGGCACTTTGAGGTTCCCTGTCATACAGGCTTCAAATCTGGAGCGGGTGAAAATGGTGGCCTGTAGATTGTTGTGATTTTAGAATACCTATCAACAGACAGGAACGTTGATATTGGATGATTTGCAAAAGCCCTGCATTATATTCAATGATAACTAGAGATGCACCTTTCCAACTTGTTTTGTCCCAATACCAATTCCAATACCTCAACAGATGAACACTATCCCCTACAAAATTGCATTTTTATACAACAAAACTGCTTTCTCAATTATGTTTTGAGTAGGGCTGTCAATCAATTAAAATATTGAATTGCTATTAATCGCATGACTATCCATAGTTAATCGCGATCAATCGCAAATAAATCACAAATTTCTTATCTTTTCA
Organism: Sebastes umbrosus; assembly: GCF_015220745.1. Classification (NCBI taxonomy): domain Eukaryota; kingdom Metazoa; phylum Chordata; class Actinopteri; order Perciformes; family Sebastidae; genus Sebastes; species Sebastes umbrosus. The sequence continues at coordinate 15,048,108 of NC_051287.1, forward strand.
AATTGTACCATAAAGGGAGATTTGTAAGTATTTCATATTCTTATCAGGATGGGAGTGGACAAATATGCTTGCTTTATGCAAATGTATGTATGTACAAGTTACCTTAATACGTTAAAGAAATTAGTGGCATTAAAACAAATTTGCGTTCAAGCGTTATTATATCGTTAACGTTGACGGCCCTAGTTTTGAGGGAAACATATTTTCCCCCAGATTAAGGTGGCAGTTTTAAACACATGGTTAATGTTGTAAATTGAAACAAAAAAACAGAAAAGACAACAAATCTAATTGGTTAGGTTTAGTAAATAAACATCATGGTTTGACTTAAATGACTACGGTTGTTACGTTTTAACTCACACAGGCTCCGCCCTCTATAGGACTTTATGGATAATTCCCACAGGAGAATGTGTGCTTGTGATTGGAGGAGAGGATTACCCATAGAGTCCAGTAGAGGGCAGAGCCTGTGTTTATGGAATTAGGATTATAATATCGTAAGCTTAGTTATTAAGCTACGGACGTAAAATAAAATAAGTGAACGCTGACTTTTAGTTTCACATGGGACAAGGTTGGTCAAGGTTTGGGGAAAATGCATGGTTATGGTTAAAAAAAATGTTGGTCTCCTGTATAAAAGTCTACATGACCATCCAGTCCATTATGAGCATGTTTCCTGGGGATAATGGATTTGATTTACTGTAAGGCAGTGATCAGGAACAACAAATTAATGTGTTACTGCTACCCTCTAATGTGAATTTGTTTTTCCTTTTTCTCTAAATTTCTTAACACATGTAAGAAGAATGAAGGCTTTAATGATCCCACTGCAACCAGTTAAACGCAGCATGTCAGATTGTACTTCTTACAACTCCCAATCCCATTTTGGATAATGTTAAATTCCCCATCACAGTGGATGATAAACTAGAGACTCATTTCATTCTTTTACTCCCTCATTGTCTTCCCCTCTGTAATTATTTTCTTGTTTCACAGCTCAATTATTGCTACCTCCAAGTGCTGTGTTTCTCGCCTTACTTTGTGTCTATTGTTTACCCTCTCTCGCTCTCAAAGCTAGGTAGGTGTTGTTAATAAACACCTCCTGAGCTCTAGGGCTCTCCTGGGCTTGACAGATTGACCCAGCGAGAGGCATTAGAGTGATTTAAATTCTACATAATGGCGACATATTAGCAAGAATGTAATGCTGCGCATTTACTGAAAACGACTTGGACATAACTAAATTGCAATAATGATTATAACTGACAAAAGCTGAAGGATTGGAGCTTCGCTTGCTTCCACTGTTAAATGAAACACTGTCATCTCAAGTCAGTTGCTGTGCAACAAGAATTCACCTGACAAATATAACTACTGTTTGACAGTTGATGGTGGTTATCGTGATTTACACTTACACTTTTGCGCATCCAGTTGTAGGTTAACAGGCTCATTTAAGAGATTTAACTTTGATTTCGATGACAAAACAAACTGTAGGGTTAGAAAACGATGTAGAAGCAGAAACATACAGTTTTGTGTTCCTTCATTCAGCCATAGGTGGAATATTCACAGTGATACAGAGATACAGAAAATATAAACATGTCCACATGTCCAGTCTAAACAACATCTGGTGCCTCACTGGGGCTAATGCAGTATGGACATCCTCACAGATCAGCCGTGTGTCCTACACAATTAAGGTCCAAAATTAAGCTCCAAAATTAAGCTCCTTCCAAAATTAGATTCACAACTAAACTGCATTCTCAATAATGTTTCGAGGGGAATCAGAATCGTCCCAGATTACAGTCACAGTTTGAAACAGTTTTAAACACGTGGTTAACATTGTAAAATGAAACAAAAAGAAAGAAAAGACAACGCAACAATACTACTTAAAAAAAACATCATGGTTTGGCTTAAAATGACAATGAAATTTAAGCACAACACAACAAAACTACTGTGTTAGGTTTAGGCAACAAACCTCCTTGCTTAGGTTTGGTAAAAAAAACTTCATGTGTTGGCATAAAATGACTATGAAATTAAAACAAAACACAACAAAAAAGCAAAAAAAAAAATCCTTTTTCAGGTTTAGTAAAAAAGAACATCAGGGTTTGGCTTAAAATGACTACAAAATAGAAAGAAAACACAACAAAAACGCAACCGGTCAACTGACGAAAGTCTGATGTTTCATTACAAAGGTATTTGTGATAAGTCAAAAACATACATACTCCACGACAAACTATGTTTTCCTCAAAACTTAATTCACAATGTAGTATTGCAGATAAACAGATGTACCACCAACTCCACCAGCATGGTCCATACAGCTTTTATACTGTAGATCCCGAACACCTACAAATAGTAAAACAGTCCAAAAAGGCAAAGATTTAAGTCAAATTATTCCTGTCTAATAAATTAAATTAATTTACAATAAAGTGCTCTAAGTCTTCTGATGAAAATATATTGTTCTAAAGGGCAGTGAGCAAATGTCAAATCTGGAAAAAAAGCTACAAATATTTTGATGTTTTAGCTCTTGTCCATTGCTTTTGTTTCAAAAAGTAGAGTGACAAAGTTGTTAAACATCAGTATGCTGTGTTTCTGGATTTTGAACATCAACGTTTTCAACCACTCATGCCTCACTGCCGTTTTGAGCAATACAAACATGACATTGCTTAGTGCAAAACATATTGCTTTTCTTCAGTTTAAAAACACCTTAATACAGCCGTGTCACTGTGGGATGATGGAGGTTTGAAGCAGGGCACACATTGATGTGACAGGAAGGAGACACATCAGGTAATGTAAGCAAGATCAGCGACTGACATCCGGAACAGATAACAAACACCGGAGGATAACGGCTGTCACCCAGACACCTGAGGCTAGATGCATAAATGTGCAGATTTACACCAGGCTATCTGTAGTTCTTGCCCCAGATTCATAATAAAATAAAATAAAATCTGTGGATGCATTATTCCATGCTTAAAATGCACATCTTGGTCATTGTGAAAATGTGCATACATGCACAAGCCTATTGCTGACTCTCATAGTTAGATATTTGCAAAGCTAACTAACAGTGCCAAAGCACCATGGTGTGTCATTACGCAAATCTATTATGCACTGATGTATAATGAGAGTGGCGTTGTAATGGCCTGCTGACTCATAACGCCTACTTTATGATCCACATTTTACAGTTTGGATGACATTACATAGACATGTTCACTCACACAAGCATACAATCATATTTGTAAAGAGAATAATGTCACATTATTGTTACATACATCTATGTTATATTCAAAACATCAATGCTGCACTCCTCCCCAAATCCCCCCCTTTCACACATTACTATGTGGCCAGAGCCTGATGCATGTTAGCCATGAGTTTTCTTCATTTGACGTCTGGGCTTTCTGAAAGGGATAGTCAGTGCTCATCAGTTTTGGATTGAGATCTTCATTAAAGTATGGGAAGTCATAAAAGACAATGCACAAAAACAAATGCTAAAGATATAAAAGACAAAAGCTTTGACCTTGACCCTCTTTCAGAAATAATTCATTGGGGATAGAAGGCCTATAAGTAAAATTATTAGGACTGTCAATCGATTCAAATATTTAATCATGATTAATCGCATGATTGTCCATAGTTAATCACAATTAATCTCTCATCTTTTCAAAATGTACCCTGAAGAGAGATTTGTAGTATTTAATACTGTTATCAATATTTGAATGGGCAAATATGCATGCTTTATGCAAATGTATGTATATATTTATTACATACATTTAACAATTAACAACACAAAACATTGACAAATATTGTCCAGAAACCGTCACAGGTACTGCATTTAGAATAAAACATGCTCAAATCATGCTGCATACTTGACTATGACTCGCCCAAAACTGCATGTGATTATCATAAAGTGGGCATGTATGTAAAGAGGAGACTCGTGGGTACCCTTAGAACACATTTTCATTCACATATCTTGAGGTCAGAGGGGACTAAAAAATGGCCATGCCAGTTTTTCCTCGCCAAAATGTAGTATAATAATTGATTTTCTTACTATCTTATGCCAGTTAAGTTACCATATCCAGAGATATGAGAATAATGTTGGAACAATGTGGTAATGAATTGTTAAACTGATCATATATTATATATATGTTCAAGATGAAATATTTTAACATCAACTTAATGAAATATTTACATATTTTAATAAAATAAATAAATCATAGACAGATCCAAAGCCATTCCATGTTGTTTCCAAGGCAACAAGTAGGAGTCGCCAGTGCAACGACATAAGACATGGCATAATGGCATAAGACATAATCCCTCACCGGCTTCCCACATTCACTGTCAATTGTGTTCTTCGGAGGTACCACTGCCGGGACTCCAACCCAGTGGCAAGAATTGGTACATTTAGTTTGATGGTTGCTTTTCAGTAACTTTTAAATTCGTTAATATGTGTGTAATGCAAAAAAAAATAAAAGTACATCAAGTATCTTGTGCACCACTTGAGAGATGCATTTTGCACCCAGAAGAAATAAGAGAAGCACTCATACAATTTATGCTGTGATGTGGAGACTTGCAGGGTTTGGAACTAATTAATTCAAGCTATATATATTAAAGAAAAATTAACATTTGATGATTTAGAAAAAAAAAAATGCACAAGCTAGTTTTGACAACTAGGATGGCAAATGAGGTAACCCCCTGGTGGTGTGGAAGCAACTGCATCTTAGATGGTGTAGCTGGTGTGCGGTAGTTACATTTAAAAGCAATGAGCCTTGACGGGAAAGAAAGACTACTTGATATCACCCACATACTGTACCTTTTGGAGTTTTGCCGGCATGTCTCCCGTTCAAGCTAAGATCTCTGAACCGACAGGAGTCCCATTCTATGACACTAAAAAAAACAGAGATCCAATTGTGCTTTTGATATTTCCTTTATTGCATGATATACTCTTAAATGTATCAACATATTTGTAAAGAGGGGTGCTTGGCCTTTTATGTGCAGGCTGTGGTAAAATTGAATTGATTGCCAGAGATATGCAGTTAGATATAATATATGCTTATCACAGCATGCTGGTAGCATGCTGTGATAAGCATATATTATATCATAACCTAAAACTGGCCAGCCTAAAAAAAATATTTTCAGTGTGACATTGTGATTATAATGTACTATCTACAGTATAATAAACCCTGTGATGATGTGCTTAATACATTTGGATCTGTGTAGGTGTATAAGATGTGCACCAGACACTTAAAGTATTGACATAGACTCCAAAAGGGTGTTTTAGAAGCGGCTGTCTTTGCAACAGACATGTAATGATCAATAAATGATAGACCACAGAGTGTGAGAAAAGGAAAGAGAAAAGGGAGGTATATTAGCAAGGGATGCTGTTAAAATCGACAGACAGGTGAACTAAAAAGACAGGCAAAGAGCACGGATTGAAATTGACCAATTAGAATGAGCAGTAAAAGCAAGCAATGACAGAGACGTAAATGAACATTGACAAGTTGACTAGAATGAGAGAGACAGATTCATCGAATCATTAGAGAGACGACTGGCTTATAATAACCAGCACTCCTAATGAGGCCTGGAAATCATTCTTGATCCTCACCTGCTCCTGCAATAATCTTGCAAATGTTGAATTTTGCACATCTATATTTGCACATTTACTACCTCAATTAGTATTTCTTTTATTTTAAAACAAAATATTACAAAAAAAAATTCTCCTATTTCCCACTCGGTCCTCACAAAGCTATAAAAAGTCATGTCAAACACTATACATAATGTTTTTTTCTTATTTTCCACTTGGTCCTCACAAAGCTGTAAAATGTCATGTCACCCACTCTGACATTCACACACACACAAACACAGACACACCTGTTCCAGAGCAGATGACAATGAGGACCAACCCCACTGGCAGGATGCCGAGATAATCAGCGAATGCTGGACAGGCTAATTAACAGCTACTGCAAGCTGATAGTTTGAGCAGATTAGCAGCTTTCTAGAGAGTTGAGAGGACAAAGATATGCCTGTCAGATTCCATCCATTTGAGTAATAAGGTGTGTGTGTGTGTGTGTGTGTTTCTGTATGTCTCTATAGACACATGACTATGTCTGTCTCTCTGTGTCAGTACGACTTAAACCTCCTGATGAAAGAGCTGAGAGTAAAGGCAGAAAAATGTTTTTGTTTTCAGATTTTCACAGATTTTTCATTAATTATTCATTTACAAAGGAACAAATCAGTTTGGACTGATTTCCCAGCTTTAATGATCACCTGCTGCAAGAAGATGCTGTTTGGAACAGTTTGAAACCTCTTGCGGCAGGCACAGCACAGACTGTACAAATGCAAATGGGGAGAAAATGGAAATGAATAAATTGTTAAACCGTCCCTGTGTGTTTGATTTTCACCTGGTTATTGATGTTTTGATCAGATTTTTAAGTATTTTCTAAATTAAATCACATAAATTTCAAGAATTATTAGGGGGAAATAATGAATACAGACCTACACATTGATAATACATGTTATATTCATAATTTAGATGATTTTTTTTAAAGACCTATAGCAAATAAATGGAACATTTACAACTCTTTGCTTTCGCATGTGTTGTTAGTGTTGAGTATTTTATAGCTGTGGCCGATCCCTCTCCCAACACTTGTTTTGTGCTTTTCTCTCTCCATCACAACAACAAAAGTTTGAAGACAAGGCGCTACATTGAATAATAAAAGTGAATAGACAGCAACAAAAGGCAATTCTACTGCCTGCACTCTGCGCTGCATGTGGAGCCTTCAGTATGCTGCCAAATTGTTTTGGCCTGTGCAGTTTGGCGTGTTCAAGGATTTTCAAGTGGAGGAGGAGGAGGAGGTAATAAGCAATATGCAAGCCGATTAAAACATGAAAAGAAAGCAGCTTTGTTTCTGCTTTTCTTAACTGGCTTTATTCAAATGTTTACTGTCATTACTGAACAAAGTACTAATTGCTTTTTCTGTAAATAAAGTATCATAGATACATAGATAGATGCAGTGGAATAAAGTTAAAATACAGAATGTAAATTATGGTAAAAAAAAGAATATATATATACACACTGATCAGCCATAGCATTAACAACATTATCACCACTGAAAGGTTAAGTGAATAACATGGATTATCTCGTTACAATGCCACCTGGCAGTGGGTGGGATATATTAGGCAGCAAGTGAACATTTTGTCCTTGAAGTTGATGTGTTGGAAGCAGAATAAATGGGCAAGCGTAAGGATGTGGGCGACTTTGACAAGAGCCAAATTGTGATGGCTAGACGACTGGGTCAGAGCATCTCCAAAAGTGCAGCTCTTGTGGGATGTTCCCGGTCTGCAGTGGTCAGGACCTACCAAAAGTGATTCAAGGAAGGAAAACCGGTGAACCGGCAACAGGGTCAGACCCAAGGCTCATTGATGCACATGGGGAGCAAAGGCTTGCCCATGTTTATATATATATATATATATATATATAAACGTAAATGTTCTTACAAATAAGTTACTACCGAGCAAAATAAGAAAGTCAGAGAATGGATGTCAAATGAATTAAAAGAGAAAGTGACTGATCTTCAGAAACATCCCAGTAGAGAGGAGAGAGTGAGAGAAACGAACAGAGTGAAAATGACAGGCCTGAATAGAGGAAGCTGCAAAACAATAATACCGGCCAGACAGCTTTAGAGCCAAAGACAGAGAGAGCAATGACACCCTGGGCGATCTTTCTTAGCAATTTACTTGACATCGAAAAAATGTATTGGGGTTCTCAGCTGGGACACCAAAACAGAGCATTCCCCTTATTTTGAGGCCTGTGTGATTAAATAAAAGTTGAGAATATACCCAGAAGCAAAGTTACAACAGCGCTTTAAAATTAATCATCATTTTGGGGCATTGCTACAGTGGAAAACACTGAAGCAATACTCTCTATGGTCTCAGATTAAGTTGTCTGCAGCGTTTCAGGTTTTTAAAGTTACACTGGAAAACAAATATGTATTACATTATCAATAATGTTAGAAATAAGGGTGTAAACTTCTGTTCCCGTTTGAGAGTGATTTCTTTTAGGACCACCATTCCAAGTTGGTGTTTGTGAATTTACAAAGGTTACGCATATAACCAGGAGCTGAGTTTCATACATTGTTGAGTTAAAGCCCCCTGAGACTAATTTGTGATTTGTGATTTTGGACTATACAAAATCAAATTGACTTGACATTACATATTTTTAAGCTTCAATACAATCTATTATATGCTGATAATATTGTTGTGTTCCACAAGCATATATGGATGATTTGAGTTAATCATAAATATGTTTCGATGGACATTTTTTATTCTATATACATTATATGAGAGAATAATAATAATAATATTAATAATAATAGTAAGAAAGTGACTGGCATCTTGATTGTAGTTGCCAGTGCAAACGTTGAATTCGATTGATTTCGGTGCTACAAGAAAAAACCTGGGCTGAGATTTAAGTTTGATTAACTATTGTTAATAACAAATTCTTAAAAAAGATTAGTGTAAGTCTTTATTTTTAGAAAAGTTTTGGGATAAAGCGCTCTATTTTTCTCTGTCCATTCTGCTCTAGTTCTAATCTGTTCAATCCATTCATCTTTTATTCTTTGGAAACATGGATTTTTTTGTACTTTGCCAGTCACAGCTTTGCCATGCCCCATCTTCAGACAGCGTCCTTTCCATCGCTTGTTGAGAATCAATTCAGCCTGAATGCTGATGGAGAAAAAAAACAACAGCACCACATAAAACAGGGTTTCCCTCACCCTCCTCCACTTTTACTACCATCACACCAGCGTCTTTCATACAGGCAGCTTTATTAATTTAAAATCAATTCAAGGGCCAGGCGTTCCCTTGAGGACAGGAAGAATGTGAGTGGGGAAGGACTTTACTGTACAGGCTGCAGAAATGTACTCCAAATGAGAGAGGGCACTTAAAAATAGATTCAGATTGCAGGCCCACTTTTGGCCAGAATGGCTGTTAGACCAAGCTCTGGAGGAAAAAAAATCCCAGATTACAGAGGTGATCTTGATGTTTGGCTGAAGGGTTCAACCCTGAGATCCACAGTTTTATCAATTTGGAAGGTCCCGATGATACAAAAGTGATCAGTAATGACCAAATATGTGAATTGGTGAGCTGAGGGCACGATCTGCCATGACATGTCTTGAGAATGGATGTGTTTTTGTAATATATAAATGAAAATCAAATTCAAGCATCATTTCGGAGGAGGTCATTCTGTTCAAGGAACTCATTTTTATGAAGGCAGCAATGGTGTTGGAAATCTTTTATGGTTCTGTCCTCTCGGTAGAAATATTGTCCATGCTCCAATGAACAATTTTGGGAAGTACAGGCCGTTTTTCTCTTTTGATTGTCACACTCCATTGGTTCTATTTTCTGTTGGTGAGTGAGCACAGTTGATTTTTACACAGCACAGGAAACAGAGCAGAAAACAGAAAAGAAGAGACCATATAGGGCGCAACCCGGACCATCGGGGTTGAACTTAACACACACGTTTTCACAGTGATCATTCCACATGGCATGACATTATGTTTTATGCATCATCAATTAACCAGAAAAGAAGATTCCCCTCCCAAAAAAAGGCTAGAAATAAATAAGAAGGGTCTATGGACACCATGATAGACATGCATACATACATAAATAGCCTCACACGTAAGCATCACCAATACAGACAACAAGTAGAAACACACTCTAAAACAAAGTCCCACTGTGCTCTTCAGATCCCTTAATATCCCCAAAAAAGAGCAGAAAAGCCATGCTCACCAGTTGATCTTGTGTGTCCCAGGGACCACAGCTAATGCATGTTTAAACACAACAATATCTACATTTGCCAGCGATCAATAAAAGCATTAGTCTACCATTAAACCAGCAGTAGGCAGACTGTTTTTGGCATTATTGGGCAAAAATTCCCAAATAACCTTTCAGAATATTGTAATTCAAGTGTTCTGAGAGACAACTAGTCTTCTGCAACTCCTCATGGCTCTGTTTTCAGGTTTTAAGAAATGTTGCCCGTGATGGGGGACTTTGGCCAATCACAGGTCATTTCATGAGAGAGAGAGAGCGTTTCTATTGGCTGTTCATTTAATGGAGGCAGCTGTCAATCAATCGCAAACTCCGATCAAACAGTCAAACTACGGAGCGCTGATCAAATTTGAATTAATATTCTGTTACTGTAATGCCTATTTCTTTCAGAAGCATCTTGTAGTGTTCTGTTTAGCTGTAAAATGAAAAAGTTTGCTCCAGCTGGTGGGCGGTGCTTGGTATTTCCTCAACTGATCTCAACATGGCAGCCGAGTCACAAACTTCCTCATTTTACAGCTACACAGTACACTACAAGATGTATTGATACATATTTGATCGGCGCTGCCTAGTTTGACCGTTTGATCGGAGTTTGCGAGTGATTGACAGCTAGTCAGAGACGGCAAGGCTCCAGCTCGGCCCTGATTGGCTGTTTTCCTCCAGTCTGTGAAATCTTGCAGATGCCATTAGGAGCACCAGAGGAAACAGAGGCACATTATTTTTTTTTCAGATTACCTGTCTCATGAACTATAGTCAAGATATAATGACCATTTTAATAAAAATAACTTTTATTAATCATATTTGCCTCAATTCTACCTACTGCTGTTTTAAGGATAGCTCATATTCAAACTGTAAAGAAAAGGCATCATGGAATTTCTGCTAACAACGCAATTCAACCCTGCAGCACCTAAAGGCATCCAAAGATATTTGAAAAATAGTGTTTTCAGCTGTAGCTTTGACTGACTGAATAAATAAGTACATACAGTACTATAACTACACCCAACTGAATGTTCACTTTGATAGATTACAGACCTGCAGCAAGTTTAAAGTCTCTGCAGGAACATTTCAATATCATACTGACATGACCTGAAAGCAGTGGCTGCCTGGCAGGTTGGAAAAAAAAACGACTTCATCAAACTCTAAAACAGCATGGGATGCTTTGGAAAATGGTCAGCCGTAATGTCGAGTACGGGTGACTCGCAGTAAATCAGCTAAAACATGCAAAACATCGGCGTGATCCTTTTGAAGTCTGGTGCTAGAGCTCAGTAGGCCGGGGCCTTACCACACCACTTGTTCTCTACGTCCCGCAGTCTGACCTCAAGTACTGTCATGAGTGAGTATGGGTGAGTGCATAATGCTCGTGTTTGTGTGTGTGTGTGTGTGAGTGTGTGAGGGAGAGAGCTTACACCTCCCTTTTGTAGATTTTTTATGTCCTGGTGCTGGATGCCAGATGCCAGCTCCCCGCACACACTCAGAGTCTAGAGCCGGAGCCCGTAAGTGTGTTTATTACCTCCAGTCTTTGGACAGTAAAGAACAGGAAATGTTTTTCCTCCTCCTCCTCTCACCTTCACGCACAAACACACACACTCATGTACACAAACACATACACACACACACACACACAGAGTACCTCAGTCACTCCCTTCCCATTTCTGCTTGTGGCCGCCCACATCCTCTCTGGGCACCAAACAAGGCTTAAGGAATTTATAAGAGTTTATTTTATTTTGGTTTCTTAATATATTTTCTGGACCGCTGCATTATTGCTTTTGTGTAAAAAGCGTGGGAGTCAAAGCATGAGAAATACTGGAAGCCTTTTTTTTTTCCGCAAACTACAGCAGTTTCATCATTTGAGACTGTTGATAGAGATAGACAATGTTAAGGAAGTTGGAGAAAGACTCTTGTCTTCTCCTTTTCATAAACACACATCTAGCAAAGTCATCTCCACTGCAAACCTTCTGCTCATCGCTGTTTGCCGCTCTCTATGAATGAATGAACATAAACACTGCGGCTGCGTGGGAATATCCTAAGTTACCTGGGTGTAACTCCAGTTATATAAGTGTGTGCATAGCCCACCACTGCTCTACATCCAGCTCGCACAAGTGCACCTTTAGCATCGGTATGCGGCCTTTCCATTAGCTACAATGTAAAATTCATCCACAGCAACAAAAAAATGCACAGAGAAAATGCTTGGTGTGTTTTGGTTTTGTCTGTTTGCTTGTTTCCTTTCCATTCCTCTTTTCTCTCTCTTGTTCTCACTACTCACCTGGACATAATCCGCAATCAATACTGCTGCCAGTTACCTGCAATCAGTACACCTATCCACCAATCGAGCAAGCTCCTCTTCACTTCATAAACCCTGCTCCAACAGCCAGTCTCCGGTGGATCGGTGTGCCATTAATGGTTTCTCAATGTGCCACTTTTCCAGCTCCCGCTAGTGATCTTGCCAGTTTGTTTCCTGTTTATCTGTTTGCTTGCTTGCCTATAACTGCTTTCTACCCTCCAGGAAAAACGTACCTGCTGCTTATCAGCTCATCAAACCCACCAGTCAACTTTTTTTCCCGCCCGCCTGCCAGCTCACATCCCCTCACCACCGCCAACGCCATCCTGCAATATCAAAAACTCCTGTAATAAAATACTTACCTTTTCACCTACCTGCATGTGGGTCCAGCCACAGAAACCCTGACACCTATGGTTCCAACTTCCTAACCAACTGTTGCTTAGTTTTTAACTGCATACTAGTTGATGGAAAAGGGGCTATTTTTTCATTTATTTTTTTTTTCTCGACATTTCAAAAGTTTGCTTAAAATTCACACAAGGCTACTGTATTTGCCCTATTTCTGCTTAGGTATTTTAGATTCATATCGCAACACGTTCTCATCCCAACTCGTCACATACCACACTTTTTCACTCCCCATGGTGTCTCTTTATTTTTGGCATCAAAACCGCTATAGTTACCTGTGGTGTCACTTTCAGGATTCGGCAACAAAACAACTAGGTTTGGGTAAGAACTACATGTTTGGGCTTAAAACTACTATATTTGTACTGTGAAAATGACACAGAACGTTGTGAACACGGGACACAACAAACTGCTGATTGTAACGTGATGCACGGGACACTAACAGTGGCCTGGATGAAAGCTCCACCTCCCTTTCCGCCCGCCGAGCGTGTCTTTTCCCTCTTAAAACTACGTCACCACACTCCCGGCGCACTTTATCGGAGCATTTACATTATAGTTAATGGAACGCCCAGTGCATTTCATACCGGCACTAAAGGGTGCCTTGTGCCGCGGTACCAAATACCAACAGCCATGACAAGGCCTTAGTATTCAACACCCTGGGAATGAGAATAGGCTGCATATGGACTACATTTTTGCACAAATACCTTGAAAGCCATTGTCTGTTGTTCACTTTTATTCCATTTTTGTTTTCATGAAGCTCGGTAGAAAATCCTGAGAAAACTAAAGAAGCAATCCTGGCTAAGACAATCATTATCTTTATTGTAACTGTCTTGCCATGTTGGGGCTTGTGGCAACGGCTTCCCGACAGTGATTAAAACGCCAAAAAAAAAAGACATTCTCTACCTTTCACCTTGCCTGTGTTGCATTTAATTTCCATTTCCTCTATGAAGCACTGTTGGCTGCTGGCATGATCATAAACAGACCATTATCACAGAGTCTCTTTGATGTGTCTGACATCTCAGTAAGTAATGAGGAAATTTGAGGCTCTGATCAAGGCATGCTGATTTTCAAGCCGTTACGAGGGGAGTTATTTCTTGATATAGTTCATCTGTGGCCGCTACCTCCCAGCTGAGTGCTAAATGGACTGGAGACCCGATATCACCATTTGCATTCAAATTGCGCATTTCCCTTGCAAGAGACTGTGCCACAGCAGAGCAAAATCCTTGTTACTGAGAGCTTAATTGCTTACAATAATAAATAGTGGTTAAATGGATGGGTGATTAAGGAAGATGAAAGCAATGCATAATAATTCCCATTGGTTGTTCGACAGGTAGAGCAAGACACTGACACTGTCGGGGTTCGAGGATCCAATCAAACGGGACGTGTGCTGGAAAGAATATCTAAGTAGTTAAGTACATAGGTTTTTAACTGTTTTCTGATCCAGACTGAGAGGTTGTAGACTGCTGTCACACTGTTAGGGAGTACATTATTACTTTTGTGGGAAATCTGAGTACAGTGTTGCACTACAAAGTTGCAACACAATCTCACGGTAGTTTCATGAAGTAGTCATGAAATTCAATATATTTGATTCGTGTACATAGACACAAATTTCACTTTTTTTTCAGGATGCTCAGCATGACTTTCAACAACGTATTTTTCCTGTGCTTTTTCCTATGACTGTCCAGCGACAGTTGTAAATTTCCAGTCTTCTTCAAAATAAAACTTCTTAGTTAGGTTTAGGAATAGATCGACTTGGTTCGGCTTAGGCAACAAACTACTTAGTTAGGTTTAGGTCAAGATTGTGGTTTGGGTTAAAATAACTCAGGAAGTGCCGTATCTCAAGTACGGAAGTTACGTGACAAATAAATCAACCTTGACTTGTGATATCACACGAGACACAAACAGCGTTTTCCTGGGTGAAAGTACGGTGTTTTTGACCCACCCATTCTCCCCGACCTCCTCCCTATACGTGGATTACATACAAATTGATTTTGTGGGAAAAAAAGGGAAATTTGTGTCTATGTACATGAGTCAATACATTAAATTACGTGACTTATCTAAGTTCACAAACTGCTGTGGGACTGGGCTGACAGTTGTAGTGGTAAGAAGGTAAACAAGTCTCTGGCAGCGGTATGGTTTTCAATATATTCTTCAGCAATAACCAGAGTAGATAATTCATTGTCATGGTTGCAAAAAGCAAAATACATTTTATTACCTTTGTTGTTGAGGTGAAAAAGCCATCCCACCTCTGAGTGGTACAGGAGAGAGTCGTGATCACATCTTAAGCACTCACAATGACAATCTTTATATGGTTTAGAACTTTTACAACAGCGTAACATCTTGCTGAGCTCAATTCTGAGCAATTTTGGATGCTCACTACTTGTGGTAAATCATACAGTGTGTCCAAACCATTTTCGATGGGACTTTTCTCACACGTACAAGCAACACAGCTGGCTTGCAATCTCCATCACTCCATCACAATGCACGGTACACGTTTTCCAAGGAATGTTCTGGGCTTTGGGAAAGCATTAGTGGCCTTCCCAATAATTTAAGGGGTCAATTCACCCAAATAACACACACACACCAATAAAAAAAACATCTTTTCTCACTTTCCTCTAGTTTTCTCTATGCAGAGAGATTTGGTTTGAAAAACTCAACAGCAACATTTCTACTCTGAATTAGTGTCCTGTTTACTCTGGATGATCTACAGACCAGACTGTTAATTTGTTTTTGGGACAATTTCTTGAGCAGAAAGCCGTTTCAGTGTAAAATACTGACAGTCAGATATGTGGATTATCCTGAGTTAATGAATATTGCTTCTGTTTATTTGCTGTTGAGTTTTGCAAATGTAATTTTCCTCAGAGAATTGAGCAGCATACTTAAACTGCACAAAGCAGCACAAGCTTCAGGGTTCAGTATCTCAAAACCATGACATGGTTAGATACTGCAAGTGGTAACTGAATTTTTATTTTTATTTTTTTGGAGGGGATTTGTGTCAGGCTGGTTTCATACACTGTTCGTAGCTATACCTACGAAGAGTAATGCACCGTAGTTTGTATATATCCCACAAAATCAATGTGTTTGTAATCGTGATCAAGGAACTATAAAGGCGAAAAATGCAACGTAGGGAAGAGGTCGGGTGGGTCAAAAAATACCGGACTTTCACCCAAGAGACCGACGTTTGTGTCCTGTGTGAAACCAGAAATCAACGTTGATGTATTTCACGTAACTTACATACTTAAGTAACGATACTTCTGGAGTTATTTTAAGCCAAACCATGATCTTTTCCTAAACCTAACTAAGTAGTTTTATTGCCTAAACCTAAGGAAGTTGTTTCCTGTGAGGACGTTTTACTGCATGCATGTAACGAGCGGAAAGTGAAATGTGTTGCTGGACATCCGTAGGAAAATGAACAAAAAAGGAGAAATATCTTCTTTAGATATAATAGATATCATACGAACGGTTGTATGACAATACGTTGTTTGTGTAAACCAACCTTTTAAATTGAAAATTCTAGAGCTGACTTACACTCATACATTTTCTTCATTTGTGCTATTGCGCTTTTTTTTTTTTTACATAAAACGACTTGGTTAAATATTCCTCATGAATCATGATTGGTTTTATGACATGTACATACCTGTCAGTAGAATAACTCATTTGTAATGATGCTCTGTAAGAACTAAAGTTTTCATGGTAGAAACAGTCCAACACTTGCTGCCCCGCTCCTCTGCACAGATTCTGTGCAAATGCACAAAGTCACAGTCGCAATCAGCTGCAACTCTTCAAATGTGGCATAGAGGTGATAATTATGAGCTGGAGACTGTGAAAGAGAGAGAAAAGGGGAAGATGGAGATAAAATGCCTGAGAGAAAGAGCAAGTATATGAATAAGAAAGAATCGATCATTCTCTGTTTAAGTTTAATTCTCTGGTTTAATGCGGTCTGAATTGGCCGAGCTGTCTTCTCCCCCATCAAGATTCAAAGTACTGTCATCTGTAATGACACACACACACATACACACACCGTTACTATTCGCTTCAGTCATGAATTTAACATGGTCAATTTGGTTGGAGCAGATAGCTTGCCAATGATTCAGTCATGACTGAATATCTCATGAGAGTGCACAGGCTGTAGCTGAGAATTTTCCCATGTCCTGGGGCTTACACAATGTCTCTTGACACACTCGCCATTCGAAATGAAGATTCTGTCCCTTCTGCGTGCTTTGGCTTGCTTAAACCAGTGCACCGCAACTTATAGCAAAGGGCTTTGTCCAATCATTGTTGGGTGGCGGAGACACTTAAAAGCCCTAGGAGATACAGCGGAAGTGTGAGATGGCTCCTGTCTTGAAAACATGGCTTGTAGGAAAGCATTAGGAGGACTGACAACTAACCCCAACCAGCTGGAAGCCATGCAAAACATAACATTGTGTTTCACGCAAAAAGGGTGTCTCTAAACTGACTCATGTGTTGAAAAGCATCCGTGCCATTATCCATTATGTAAATTATGGCAGGGAAACAAGTAGAAAAGGCCCCTTGTGCTGCTATCTGACATTTGAAATGTTCTCTTTTTTGTCCACTCTTGCTGAAAACAAAAATAGGGCTGGTGGCTGAAAGTACTCTTATTCTTTAAATAGAAGAGACACATGTCAGGAATATTCTGGTGTTGAGAAACATCTGATTCAAAATAGTTATGACAACCTGGCCAAGATCTTCCCGAGCTGTGAGTAGTGGTTACATTGTTGGGGGAAGTAGACATTGGACACTTGAAAAAAGGACACACTGTTTTATTGATGTTATCTGGAGAGACACTAAGACACTAAGAATAGCTATGGATGTTAACACTATATGTAGAAAAAACAACAGACATGCATGTCATAATTGGTTAGGATACGATACCATGAAGTGACATTCTTTCGGGCATGAAGCCAGTATATGATTTGTTGTACTGTGTTGCAACAACTGTCTCCTACCAAATTACGTTCTCATAGAACTAAACTGCATTCTTTATTACATTTCAAAGGAACGTCCTGGTTGCAGTGTTAGACAGTTTTAAACGCACATTATGGATATTCTGCCGCTAGGGGGCTCTCAATCAAAACAATAACAAAAGGAGTAGTTTGGTGACGTCGTGAAGTAGTGTGGGATCGTGGGAGTTGGTGTCTTCACCATTGCTGATGAAAATCTATGACTCAGGCAGAAATCATGTTCACTGACGAAGCAATGCATAAAAGTTGTATTCACGTTACGTTTATTCACGTAACGTCATTTCATCTCATGAAATAGCCGCAAGTAACATAACGTTAATTTGCTAACTTACCATTAGATGACTCGACTGTCCATACAGCTAATATATCTGTAACGTTATGTGGCAAATTTCATCGTGGGCTGGCCCATGCAGCGCTGTG
This sequence comes from Sebastes umbrosus, assembly GCF_015220745.1. NCBI lineage: Eukaryota > Metazoa > Chordata > Actinopteri > Perciformes > Sebastidae > Sebastes > Sebastes umbrosus. Next base: position 15,065,973 of record NC_051287.1, read on the forward strand.
AACCGTGGTCAAAACAATCATACATATACGTGGTTAACGTATAGATGAATTTACACATCTCCCAATAACGTAAAAAAAACCTGAACATTATAAACTGCGTAAAGGTAGATTTCATGACTGAGCTGTTGTATTGACATAGATTGTACAGGTGTACCTAATAAAGTGGCCACTGAGTGTTAATCACAACAGGGAAATTCACTTGCCCAAAGACACTTCAGCAGGACAAATGTTTGCAAAATTCAACATCAGTCAAGACATTACAGTTTAACACTGGCACCCCTAATCACTTTTGCACTCTTCTCCTCAGCTGCCTTTGCCATATCTCATCTCTCATAACCTTCCCTATGCATACTAAAGCCAAACTGTCAAAAATGATTCTCCCAAACAATGCTGCGTTGGAGGCAGCAGCCCAATAGAAAGTCTGCCAAACTGACAAATGCTTAACACACAATAGCAACAATAATTTTTCTGGGCCAGACTGTGAGGAAGACAAACTCTCCAACCAGTTCAATATTCATCTCCATCAAGTGGCAGCAGATCATCAACCTGCTGTCACTTCCTGCTCTCACAGCCCACATGCAGATGGCTGCTTTACAAGGAGCGTGCACATGTTTCACGAGTTTTATGAGCGGAATTAAACTCGGTGTCTTCGTCTCGTGTTGTTCCCCATTTATCTCGTCGAGACAATCCAGTAAAGCAGAAAAAAACAACAATCTACTTATTTTAAAGTGCTGGGAGAGGATTAACTCATATTTGTAGAAAATAATAAAATATGGCAGGCTGATTTTCTTCATACCGCTGCAACAGCCAAATGGCTTTAAACTGAGATTCTGCTCTACAGTATGTCAGAAGTTGCCTTTTACCCGCCTCTGTGGTGCATTGTCAACTGAAGCAGAATAATTGAATACTGCATTGTCCAAAATTAAAATTCAGCTTGCCAAATTGACAAATGTTCATGTTCTGTAATGTCCTGGCCAAACACTTTATGAGCGGAACATAATATTAGAAAGACATTTTGTAGCAAACCAACTGTGTGCTCATTTGCATCGAGCAGCTATTTCTCTGCCAGCTCATCAAATTGTTGTCGTTTTCTCTCATGAAAAAAAAAAATGCTGTGGTCAGTATGCAAGTTTAGTTTGTCAAAATTAGCATCCAGCCACACTAGTGGCATGACTCTATGGTCCATCAGTGCACTGGTTTGGCACATTCATGTTCCCCAGGGTGAATTATAATAACACCAGTGATCCTTTAGCATTTCATCTAGAACCATCAACAGATACTTTGTGTTTAGTGCAACTTAGCAAATGTTAGCATGCTTGACTAAGATGGTGAACATGGTAAACATTATACAGTGAGCATGTTAGCATGTTGACTTTAGCAAATATATATAAAGGCTTTTTACAACTTGTTCATTTACCAGTTATTTATAGGTCTTATTGATAACATTTTTATGTAGAAAAAAATATTTAAAAAATAAATAATAAAATAAATAAATAATACATCCACAGAGCTTTTAGGAAGGTGCCGAATAAAAGTATGGCTTTTCCTGAAAAAAATAAATATTATGATTGTGAATTCATCATTTTAAAAATTTTGGCGGGTCCAAAATTAATCTTTTGTTAATCTCTGTGGAAGATATCTGACGTTTGGTTTCCACTTCTAACAAGGTAAAACAATGTTGGTATCACGTGGTATCTCTGGGTCGTCAGTTAGTGTAGAAAAAACGGATAAATGGCTGAGATTAATGGTAAGTGCATGGCAACGACTTGTTGTGAAGTGAATAAAATGGAACGGGGGAGGGAGAATGTGACATCTAGTGGCTGAATGTTGTCAATGTTACCAATAGTACCTTTCCAAAAAAAAGTACAATCACAAAATACATACTTCTTAGATGTTATTGTAGGTGAACTTGTGCTGAATTCAAAAACAAGACAATTTACTTTGAAATTACTGCTTACATTTGTTCAAATTCACCACAGTCTGAAAATACCCTCAGACTCCAGGGGGTTAATTAAAAAGAAGATAATTACAAAACCACACTCAGGATTTCCTCTTTCTTTCTGATAACAACAAAACTCTTATCATTAACCATAATTATTACAGAGGTCATATAGTCATGATCTCTGGAGAGCATGGACTACACATGGGAAGAAAAGAAAAGAACAAAATATACCCAATCTCCACGTTGATATTCTGAGGGAAATCGGCCAACATAACACAGGTCTCCGTCTCATCAACCAAATGTCAGTTCCTCCTTTGAGAGGGATCATGTGCAAATGGCTGCAGAGCAAAAGCAATAACAAGTGAACAAAAGGAGTGTTTTTATAAATACTGACAATATTTCCGAAAAAACATGTTTTTTTTTTTCCTCCACCAGTTTATGAAATGCTTGTCCGGGAGCCAGAAACAAACAATAAGACCATCATGCAAGAATCTTATTTTTGTCTGATGCAGCTTTTATTTTCCAAAATCGCTCGTGAAGTGGGAATTGGAATTAGTGAAAGAGTTTGGCTTTTGAAGTGCACAGTCAGAGGAACATAGAGTTACACATTTAACTGTCAATCTGCCTTTTATTATTTTTGTCTCCATCCGTGCCTGTCTCCATTCATCCATCCCTAAATCCCACCATTCACTGCTCTATCCATTCATTCATCCGTCAATCAGCACACTCGTCGGCTCATATATTTTTACTCTGAAGCCTTTACATTTTTTTTACATTCTAACCACTCCTTATTCTCAGTCCTCTCTGTCCACATTTACACTTGTATCTATCCCTCTTCACAAACCCACACCTCGAATCACTTAGATTTGTCTCCTTTGCACCCTGTTCCCTATACATTCGTGTCCTCCCACTCCAAGGACAGATTCTCGAAAAGCGACACTGATTTCTTCCTCCCTCCAGCTTCTAGAGTGACTGTGCAGTGAGTGAAAGCAATCAAAGTGCATCGTCCGCGCCACTTGTGCATCGGCACTCCGGAAGCTACACTTTCCATCATCAGCCTGATTCATAGCCAGGAAATGTCTTCTGAGTCGCTCACTCAATCAATCTCTTCTTTTATGTTTTTAAAAAATGTGCGAGTCTATGTGTGTGTGTGTGTGTGTTTTTGCACATTGCTGTGCAAGAAAGAGAGAGTGAGAGAGATTCATACTTGTTTTGCGCTGTCAACTCCTTTCACAGACTGAGACTCTTGCTCCACTGTGACTGGATATCACACGCTTCCATATGCGTGCACACACAGAGACGCACACACTTAAAGGATATTACTCACAGGTGCAGAATCCCTCGGAGAGACGAGCCATCGTAAATCAGGCACGATTGAGATGTAAAACCGATGTTCTCCCTCTTTTACAACCCGGAGTAATTGAAATGCAACACGGCTGAGTTTGTATGTTTTTCTAAGAGATTCAGGAAGTGTAAAAAGAAGCCTCATGCGGAGAATCACTAACTCCTTTTCTTGAATTTACTCAAAGATTTTCCCGATCATCCATGTGCCGAGGAAGTTTTATTTGAGTATGAATGTGGGTTCATTATCTTGCAAAAGCTAAAGTAATGCTGTGCGCATTTACATTTAATCTATTAAAGCTTCAGTGGGTGTAAAGTATTTTTATTATTATTATTTTACAATTTTTTTTATATCATTAATACCTGTGTAAACGGAATGTACATTTGTCTTCAAGAGTTACACATGTTCACTCATGCAAGTTGCCCTCATACGCAGTCTGTTCTAGTGCTTATGGGTTATTTGTTTAATTTAATTAATTAAAGGTATTTCAACAATATCTGCGGAGGATTTGTCTTCACAGAGTGATACATTTGTCTTAAACATGTAATCTTAGTAGTAATAGTATTATGAGTAAGTCATATGTATTGTTAGGGCAACCGTTTGTTTTTATATGCTGTTGCCTGATTAAAGCATGCCATTCTGGTAGAATCACCCTTACCTCAGTGTGATAAAATTCATCATGTGTTTGTATTTTTAAAAAGGAAAAAAGTGGCAGGATTTTCTTTTGAGTTTGATCACCTGTTCAGTAATCACTTCTTTTGTAATCATAGGTGTTGTTTAGCTTTTCGTTCTTTCATCGGTTTCCTTTGAATTTAAAAGTCAATTCTTCAGTGTGTGTGTGTTGTTATGTGAATAAACATATGTTTTAGTTAGTGGATGAGGGAATATCATGCTGGGACAAACAACCTTACATCAACTCTGAAACATGAGAGGATACAGCAAAATGTTTTTTTTGTGTGAGCTGTGTTTTGTAGGTTCATACAGGTGCATTGTGGGGACTCAACTCCCATCTGGGGACAGTCCCCACAAGGTTTGACATTTATCTTAGGATAAAACTTGGTTTTAAGTTTAGGCATTTAGAAAGTATGATTAAACTGAATATCCTCACAAGTACTTTAGTTTGTGTGTTGACATGTGTGAGCTTCAAAATTTGACTACACGCATACATGTATGTGTTTGTTCACTGTGCACATGTGACAAAAGCATATGTCCACATGTGCTTATCTGCAGGTGTGTTTGTGTGGACATAAATCATCGCAGTGCAGGAGATATGGATGGCTGCCTTCTGTCTTCACAGGTCTGGACTCCAACTCTTACTCACATTACAAATTTGTACTCTCTAACCAACCGTCACAGTCACCCTATGATAGTTTTCCTTACCTTCTCCAAGCACATAACACTTGTATTACGTGACTTCAGTTACTCTTACAGGAGTTCTTAGAGGATCACATGGGGCCAATATTTAAAAATGGATCGGATAAAATTCTGATCTAATCTAAAAATTAGGTATTTCAAAGCAGATCCAAGCATTTCTGATCCTGAAGATTTGGATTCATATTTGGTCATCCAATCCTACCTTTAATCCAGACAAAATACTACATTTGGGTATTTCAAAATTTAAGGCAGAAATCTGGATGAATTTGATCTTAGGATCATTTGGAGGTGGATTTGATGTATTTGACAAATAGCCTAGGCTTCACTTCTCCCAAATATCGTTACCTAAGATGTTCATTACATTCAAACTATCAGTTGAATGTGCCTTTTAAGTGTGACATGTTTTAGTTCGAACAGAATAAATTAATTGTACTAAATGCTATGCACTGCAAAACATATGTTTAGGCCACACTTCTTCCAGGAAACAACTAAGAAAACTGCTGGAAATACAAGTGTAATACAGACAACACATTTCCAAAGTCTATTTTTACTTAAACATTTGTACCAAAACATTCAACATATGTTTTTGTTTGTGGTTGCACAGCAGGCTAGCAGAGACAACAGGAATGAAAGGTCCAATCAAGGTTTTAATTGTGCTTTTTATTGTTTAATTAGGCAACACCGCCAACAAAGAAGAACATAGTTGGCCACGAACAAACACATTTCACAATGTGGCCTCTAACAAAACTATTTTAACAAGTTCAACCAAAGTTAGCCTATACATCGTGGGTTGAATCTGAAGCAAGCTCCTTCTCCTGTATTCTCATCCGTGTCTCCTGCTGCTGAGGCACGGTCAGATACAGCTGCTCCTTAGCGAGAAGGATTTGTTTTGCAGCCCTCTCAGTCTCCATTTTCAGCAGCTTTTTACTGGAGTCCTCACTGTCAGCACGCCGCTTCCGTCTCCGTTGCACTAGCTCTGGCCCACTCACCCCTTCCAAAAGTGGGGCTGTGCTGGTGCTTGCACTGGGCTCAGCCTCACAAAGATCAACCTTCTCCGACACAGAAAGAGACGATACAAGCCAAGACAATATGCTGAATGCCCCAACCTACTTGAGCAATACTCAAATAATAAGCTTTATAAACGATACAAATTTGCTTGAGAGGACATTGTTGTGATATTCTCCGTCCACATCTAGAACGTGCCACTATGAGGTGCCATGCCTTGACTGTGGAGGAGCAGGTGCTGATAGCATGTGGTTCATTTTCATGAAGTGATTGGGGATGATGACTAAATCCACAGTGAGCCGTGTGTTGCAATCAATGTCTCTGGCCAGTCTTCTGGGTCAATTTGTCAAACCCGAGAATGAAGACGAAATAACCCAGACAAAAAGGACATTTTTCTAATTGGGCCCAACACCATCGGCGTGATTGATTGCACACGTGCATATTCAGGCACCTGTTGCAAGACAATGGGAGTTTGTGAATAGAATGGGACACTACAGCATCAATGTACAACTTGGTACTATCACTAATTGTGTTGTGCGTTGGCCTGCTTCCGTATATGATGCTCATACTTTGAAGCATTGCAACCTATACCAAAAGTTCCAGCAGACTGCTCCAGATGGATCTCATCTTCGGCGACAGCGGTTACCCCCTTGGCTGAAGACCCCTACCATAACTTCTGACTCACAGCTTTGGTACAACAATGTCCATGGCACGACAATCAAGTGCCTCAATGGACCCCCACATGACCCTACAAAGAGGAGAGGAAGATATAAGCAGAGTAAAATGGGCTGGGGGGGAGGGTTGCAGAATACGAGAGTGGACCATGAGGAGTGGGATAGGCAGGTATATATTGGAAATACGGGAAGAGGCACAGTTTCTCCCGAAATTCTGCTATTTAGCTTCAATGAAATGCTTTTTGTTACCGGTAAAACAGTAGAAAACTCACATACTCTACAGTGATTTAGAGTTGTGGGTGGCAATTTGCTCATTCTGTCCTGAGAGCATGTTAGCTAACTTTTAAAGCCAACAGTTGTAACTTATTTTTAACACTGATCATCTTGATTTTACCTCAACAGATTGCCAAAACCAAGAGAGTCTAGGCATTGTTTTTTCTCTTGCTGCCATTTACTAACCACAAATGCCAAAGACCAACTACCAGGAATTGAGATACTGCCAATACACGAGTCCATGTTCCCCTCTATCAGAGGATCAAAGAGGTAGAGGAGAGAAATTCCAGAATGTACCAGATACAGGATGACAAATACTCCTGGTTGCCCATGTGTCTTTTGTCCCTGCATTGGCAGCTGCTGCTGGGGAGATACTGTCCTGTGCACAAATACTGCCAAAAACCAACAGCAGCTCCACTTGTACCAAATAGTCATGCTCAGCGGTGTATTTTTTAATTACGATTTACCCATTAATGTTCACATATTGCTGTTTTTTATCCAGTTTATTAATACCACATGCCTTACCTTACCTGGAAAGAACCTGTGTTCCATGATTGAAGAGTCCTGCATGAATAAAAGTTACTTTATTTCCTCACCCCCCGGCAACCACAGTCCATACTGCTGATTTAATGCGTACAATGGCTACAGGTTTGTGCAATATTTAATGGTTATGGTGCTTTAAAATTCCTGGGAATGAGGCTCAACCTCTCCCCTCTGTCCCCTTGATGTCTGTCTTCCCACTCCTTTCCCCATCCCTCTTGTATCCTCCCATCTCACCTCCTCCACCCTCCTCCCTGCTTCCACTCTCCCTCTCTGTTGTCCTCCTGTGTGATCTGTTGCTCCTCAGGGTGAAGTTTTTTGGGCAGATTGATGGTGTTCAAGCCTGCTGGTCACCGAGGCTCTGCTCCTTCCCACATTTTCTTCCCTTCTCCCTCTCTTCCTCTGTGCATTAATTCCTACTCCTTACCTCCTTTCCTTCATCATTCATACGTCTCTCCTGCGCTCCATCAGTTCCTCCCACCTCCTTCTCCTCTTCTCAATGGAGGGAACTTCCATCTCTTCTTCCCCTTCTTCTTTATTTTTCCTCCCTCCCTCTGTTCAGCTATTTCTCCCTCCTCCCTTCCTCTGCCTGGACAGATTAATAGTCTTCCTGTCCTACAGAAAACCCTACAAAGACCTGTCCTTCCCTTGACAACACTAAACAAAGCCTCTCTCACTTTTCCTTTTCTCTCCCGCTCTTCTCTCCCGCTCACACCCAGTGACCCGTGCTTCCTTTGGGCATACTATACTAGACCTCCGTACCTTTCTCGCTCATTTCCTTCTGTTAAGATATCTCACTGTTTCCACTCTCTTCTTTTTTTCTCCTCTCTGACTTATGGAAACTCTGTCTCAAAAAGTGATTAAACACGGCCAATCAGATTGACAAACTAATGGTGCATATGTATTATTTATGTGAGTCCCTAAAGTCCCCACAGGTTATAACACATTATGAAACACATAGGCTGAAATATAATAGCCTATATTATGAAATAAGATAGACACTGAATACTGCAGTTGTGTTGGGACTCTCTGAAATTATTTGGCATTCCTTTGCAGCACTTTTTGAGTTTTTTCCCATTTCTTTTTGCATTACGTAACAGTTGGGTTCCTACTGTCTTTCCCATACTGTTTACTTTGTTACTCACATATTGTCTATTTTTAAATACATCAATGTTTCTTTTAAACAAACCTTAAGTTTGTTTCTGGTCATGACCAAAAGTACCATCCTCAAGATTAGAGATTAGAGATTCTTATTTTAGAAAGTCCCCTTAATCTTGGAATTTATTCAGGTTTGTGTTCATTAAGAATAGAGAGTATGTGTCTTCAGTGTCAGTATATTTCCAATTAGTTCAAGTAAAATTGAATTGTGTCCTCCATCTTCCTGTTGGCGTAGGAAACAGGAAGCAGAAATGAAAGAAAGAAAAAATATATGCAATTACCAGATAATGCATGAATTATTGTTTAAGAATATATACGTTTTTACAAAAATAATTCCTGTCATAGGTCTGTTGATATAGAACATAAAGTGAATTTTAGAATCAGTGTGATTGTATAGAAGGACGTGAGTGGGTGTGAGGTAGTTATCTTGTCTTAATGCCATGTGGGCTAAAGCACTTTGAACTGTCTTTTGGTGAAAGGTGCTATATACATAAATTTGCCTTGGGCATGAATAGATACACATTTGTAGGCGGAGGCGCATCTGCGTGAAGCTGGAGTATCTGGTGAGTTCTGAGATCGGTCAGATCTGATGTTCAGGACTCAACTACTCAGTCACATATAGGCTGGTGGCCGACTATGCAAAGAGTTATTTAATTTCTGTGGCTGAATCTATATGTCCCCCCTCTGGACTTGAGGACTGAGTCCTCGTGGAATTCTGTCACATCTACTGTGATGTGCTCACTGTCATTGTGTCAGGTTTGACAGCGAGCTGAGCAGTGAAATAAAAAAATGGGCTATGAGATGGGACTTAAGGGAGACCTCCGCTAATTTTTTCCATCCAAGTCAGTTTAAAGGTCTTGAATGCTACTTGCATATGTGAATATAAGTTGTTTTAAGCCTTTTGTGGCTCCAGAAGGAGCTGTGTGAAGTCCGATAAATTGCCTCAAGTTAAGTCAAGTCAAGCATTGGAGTCAGCGTCGGTTGGAGCTGAAGAAGTTTGAAAATGAGAATAATCCGGGGGCGTGGAGTTAGAAAGAAGTGATATTACCAGACCTCTGTAGCTTTCTCCTCATCTCCGTTTGATGCTTGCGAGAGGGTACATTAACCGCTACAAGCATAACACTCCAAAATGTTGGTGAGCAAGTTATAATGTAGGCACCAGGTTTTGACAAAGAAGAAGAATTGATGGAATAAAAAAGACAATATCTCTGGCTCTGCTGCATCAATTTTTGACCTTTTTTAAAAAAACTGTCCATCAATTTCTGCAAGATAAGCAAGGTCTACCTCTTACATCAGAGTAGATGTATTGTGCTCTGTAAAACTTTCCCTTTACATCTGCTGCTAAACACTACTAATATTATATTCATACATATACATATTATTATTATTTTCCCTAACAACATCACATCTATACTGCTATTCATTTTATGGCTTTTATCTTTTTTATTGAGTAGCGTTACAGAACAGCTTTTTTTAGTCTCGACACCCAGACCAGGTGCCCAGATGAAGTGATGAGGGGGCAGTTGAAAATTTGATATAACTTTTTGGATATATTATTAATATTATTGATTTTGATTGATTTAACCACGCAATTGCCCCAGAAAGGCTAACAACATAAGGCTACTGTTTCAAAATCAAATAATTAACCAAAAGAATTAATCAGACCACTCACATATAACACAAAAAAGCACCAGCAGAGCGCTAAATATTTTTTGAACTTATGAACGATTCTCTGTCAAATCAGCAGCGTTTGAGACTTGCAGCACTTTCTCACTCTCTCTTTCTCCATCTCTCTCTCTCTTTACAACCACGAAAAATAAGGAGGCTAAGAAACCGAACTAAGTCTGTTTATTGATCTCCTCCGCTCCGTTTCAGTACCACGGAGAGCATCATAAACGTCACATTGCATTGCAGCAGTCAGTGGGAGTGGGTGGCGGTGATCAATATTGTTTTGCTTGTTTGGAGTACAAGTTTTGAGAAAAAACATAGGTACAAGTCAGGCTTTCATTCATAAAAAAATATTATATCAGACTCCAAAAGCTACCCAGGCCACCTCCCCGCTTCCGCGGTCTATTATTGTCACCATCCTTTCTCTGACCTTCTGCTTTAGTCCAAAAAAAGGTGGAAATACCACAAACACTAAAGAATGACAAGTAGAAAGTGGAAGAGGAGAAGGAGGTGACTGTAGAGCGTGCAAAGGAAAGAGGAGGCTGAGACTCATACCGCATGTCGAGGAGACAAAGTGATAGAGAAAAATAGGAAGGGACGGATATAGGAAGAGCGAGAGGAGGAAGAGGAGGGTTGCGGCCAGGTCAAGTCTGTCTCCTGTCCCCACAGGCTTACGTGACTTACCAGCAGTGCAAGTTAAGCAAAGTTCAAGGTTGGATTGGCTTGTATTTGGAGGTAAAAGTCAAACTTAGCTTACTCAGTGAAATGGTGTTCTTTGTCAGCACATGGGTTTACTCAAAGGCCATGGAAGCACTAAACACACTATAATCACTATTATCAAAGCATAACATAAAAGTATATATCATTCTGGTCTCCAATTGCATGGTGGTGATGCAAAGCCCAAAATATGGTATATTTACAATGCTTGACAGTAAATGATGATGGTGAGATGACATGATGGTGATTTTGGATGCCTCATAGTCCTTGCTGAAGTTCAAGAGCGAGAAATAAAAAGATAAAGATTCCAGTTTTAAACATTGAAAAATATTAAAGTCCTTAACAAAATCTGCTGGATGTACAATGACATTTCACTTTTCACATTTCCTTCATTCATTTCAACATCTATAAGGGCAGTCAAGTATGTACAGTATGTTTCGAATGCTATGTAAGTGCCATCAACAAAATAATTTGACGTTGTAAAAGTTCTAACACGTAAAACTGAATGAAACGTTATGTTTTGAACACAAACAATAATGCTTCTTTAGGTTTAGGCAACAAAACCACTTAGAAAAGTTTAGGGAAAAAATATTGTGTTTTGGCTTAAAATAACTACATTTCAAAAGTGAAACTGAAACTGAAGGTTCTGAACACAAAGACAACTACACGTTGTTGGTTTCACACGGGATGCAAACCCTGGTCTCCTCGGTGAAAGTCTTGTGTTTTGTCTCCCATTTCATGCTGTCTAACACGATCTCATCCCAACTCACATACCTCCGAGAAAATAGTGACACCAAGGAAGGTTGTCACGCCCCTTGGTCACTTTATTTATAGTTGCCCATGGCGTTAATTTAGGATTAGGCGACAAAACCACTATAGAAATACATGGTTGGGCTTAAAAATACTTTTGTACAATGAAAATGACACTGAACGTTGTGAACACGGGACACGAACAAACAACTGATTGTAACTTGACGAACGGGACACAAACAGCGGTCTCCTGGATGAAAGCCTTGTGTTTGTTGGAGAATGGGCTGGTATATACTACTGCACCTGAATTCTGCTTTTGCTCCTGTCATAATTACTATGGTCGCTGTCGTCTTCTTTTATTCCTTCTTTCAGTGATCGACCGTGTGAATCGATGATAAAACCTACTAGTGGGTATATCAGGGCCCTACTGACCCACATCTATGAGCCTTATAACCACCGATAACACCTATTTAATAACCTGATAACAGTCTAACCGGCTGAATAATTAAAGGGCCAGTAGGGTTTTAATGAAAATGCAGCATAAGAGATTTTTAATGTAAAAAGAGATGTTTGGTAAATGCTACCGGCTACCCATGTTTCAAAAAAAGTTTTAAAAAAAGTCAACTTTCTTGAAGAATAAATTATATTGTTTTCCATTTATACTGTAAACAATCTCTGTACACAGGTTTAGGTTATATAGATAGACTTGCATTCATAATGGGACAGGTCATTTTCTAACTTTTCTTAAACTACTGTTTTTTTCTGATACTCAATTTGCAAAATGATAAAAGAAAAACAGTCCATTATTTAGAAATATTCCTCCTCTATTCCCTGTCAAATGTTATAAGTGAGTTCAGTAAATATATCTAATTGGAATGGAACTCAGTGTTGGCAAACATGTAAAGGTCAGCATTCATACTCTGCATGCAGTGAGAATATGAAATTAGTACATCCTTCCTTTTTGGTTGCTTAAGGGGTAAACTACTAGATTGTTTATTCAGATTCCCTGAAATGAATTCATATACATATTTCTGTGTGTATTCACCTGTGGAAATGAATGCAGACATTCAATATTAATAGCCACTCGAGGCTATTGCTGCCTCTTTTTTTTTGTTTCTTTGCTCGCAAATAACATTTGTATGTTTGTATTTTTCACCACGTGTGCAGATACATGACTTTATTAACAGCTGGATAATAAAGCAGATGATGGCTGCATTCATTTCTAATACACAGTAGGTGGTTAAGAATAAATACATGTAAACAATTTTGTGATAGTGGCTAATAAGATAATAGAGATTGCATGGGTATGGTTGTAAATAGGCCAGTCATGTGTTATTCATACATAAATTTGTGTGCACGTGTGTGTGTGTTTGTGTGTGAACAGATGTGAACTGGTCATCGTGTTGACAAAAAAATTAACAGAATCCTAAACAAAAAGAAAATAATGTTCGCATAATTTTGCATTCAGATTCACATTTTTATAATTAACAGGCCGCATGTGAAAACAAAGATTAACAATAGCAGTTAATTTACTTGGCAGGCACTCTGAGCCAGAGCAGCCTCATTGAATTTGAGTGTTGGGTATGGTCACTGTGAAGGTAGCAAAAACAATTTACATGGCAACCACCAAAGAGTGCAGCGTGCATTTCCTAGTCTGACTAAACCAAATGAAACTCTGAAAGTGTTGTTTTCACACTCTCCTTCTCCCAAATTGCCATTTCTCACTACTGATTACAGACAAGTATAAGGGGCAGCAGAGTGTCGTAGGGAGTAAGTGACTGTCCTGCATGAGTGTCGTCGAGCAAGATACTGAATTTCCACCAGCTCCAGGAGTACTGAGGATCAGCCGATAGCTGAGGATCTTAAAGACTCACAAAGGGCTTTGGTAGTGTGCCAGTGAATCTCCATGAGTTCTGCACAGCTCTCCTCCAACTCATTTATTTTAGCATTTTAATTCTTGAATTTTTACTGGCAACTTTTGCAGAGTTTGTTTCAAAG